>NC_044995.1:10764602-10872228 GCF_008728515.1 Papio anubis | reverse complement strand
TTGTAATTTCCAAGTTGAGTTCCCAGGGATGCCACAGACCATGGAGTCTCTGACCTAGGTCTGTTGCAGGGTTGTCTCAGACCCCATGAGGGTGTGCAATTTGCAGCCATATCTACAGGAGAATATTTCAATCAGCCTCTGGGAAAGCTCTTCCGGTGGCTGGTATCTAATTGCGACCTATCTACACAGATCGCCCCTGGTTTTTCTCAGTAACAGATTCACTGTTCCTTCAGAAGTCTGCAGGGAAAAAAAGCATGAGCTCTATTAGTTGAAGTTTCTACTCTACCCACCCCTCCCTTCCAAATCCCTCATCCCAATCCCAGACCCCATTTCCTCTCTAGCATTGGACTCAGCACCATGGAAATGAATCCACTCTATTCTTCTTCCAGTGTCTACACCTGACTACATGTTCTGGAGTAAAACCTGAATGGTCCCCTGGATCTGATCTCTAGGGGATCATTGTGCAAAGGCTGAATTGGTTTTCCTGCCCATCGAACAACATTGTTTTTGACTGTAAATCAAATAGGACAGTAATGTGAAGTGCCTAAAATCTGATGCAACAATCATGTCAATTATTTATGTTTTCTTATCAAGATAAGATCCAAGGCAAATCCTTAGTCATAATTATGCAATAAGACAAATAAAAATAGTTACAATGTAAGATTGTCCCCCAACAAACCTTCTTAACCCCAGAATTATTCGCTCCAGAGAAGGGACAGCACTAAAGAATCCTATGAGGATTAAGCACCTACACAGATATTTCGCTTTTTGGTAAAATGCACATTCATACATTTCCTCATATTTATCTTCTCCAGGTGCACAATTTCATGGGACTAAGACATGCACCATGCTGTGCAACCATCACCACTGACTAGTTCCAGAATTATCTCATCACCCCAAAAGGAACCCCATCCCCATCAGTGATCACCACCCTGCCCACCCACCCCAGCCCCTGGAAATCACTAATCTACCTTCTCTCTCTAAGGGTTTCTCTATTCTTAGGCTCATCCCAGAACACAGATTTAAAGTCTAGTGCTCCTTGATATTTTAAAGAAGTGGGTTCATACAATAATAAGGTTTTTCAAAGTTAATTGCTAAACCTAGCTTTATTAGGCAGGAGCCACTAGGTGATACTCTCCAGGCATCAATTATTGTCCAAGTTCAACAGCTATGAGAACGCAGCCCTGCTGTCCTAGATACAGGGGGGTGGGCAACCTGAAGGTCTGCAGAGAGGATAAAAAACTGCCAGGAGGGTCTCAGGAAAGGTCAGTGGTAGCCTAGAGGACGAATACCCTACACTTCTTGGAAGGAATCTGAGCAAGTGCAGAACAGAGAGACAGGGAGACAATCAGCAGAGCGGGGGGACTACCCAGAGGAGGAGGCAATATTTACACACCACACATCTCACAAGAGGCTCCTGTGCAAAACATTAGCAACTCAAACGACTCCAAAACGAGAAAACACATAACCCACTAGAAGGAGGGCAAGGTGCCTGTGTGGACATCTCAGATGAAGACATGTGAACGGCCAGCAGGTCCAGGAAAAGGCGTTCATCATCACTCATCTTCGGGGACATGCAAATCCAAACCACAAGGCACCCCTCACGCCTGCTAGAGTGGCTGTTCCCAAAAAGACACATGGAACGAGTGTTGGTGAGGATTTGGGGGAAAGGGATCCTCTGCGCCCTGTGTTGGGATGTAAATTAGAGCAGCCGATATGGGAGACACTATAGAAGCTCCTCAGAAAACGAAAAGTGCAACAACTGCATGCTCCGGCAATCCTGCTCCTGGGCATGTACACAGAGGAAAGGGAATCAGGATGTGGGCTCCAAAACAGTGAAACTCTGGAGGGATGGAGGGAGGGAAGGTTGAAAAACTACCCACTGGTTGCTGGCCTCACGTCCTGCGTGACGGGATGAGTCATACCCCAAACCTCAGCATCACTCAATATACTCATGTAACAAATCTGCACAGGTATGCCCCAAATTTAAAATAAAACTTGAAATTACAAAATAATTTTAAAAATAAAAGAAGTAAATAACATAAATAATAATTAAAAACCCAGTGGACTCAGGCGGAGCGCGGTGGCTCACGCCTGTAATCCCAGCACTTTAGGAGACCGAGGCAGGCGGATCACTTGAGGTCAGGAGTTCAAGACCAGCCTGACCAACATAGAGAAACCCCATCTCTACTAAAAATATAAAATTAGCCGGGTGTGGTGGCACATGCCTGTATTCCCAA
Organism: Papio anubis; assembly: GCF_008728515.1. Classification (NCBI taxonomy): domain Eukaryota; kingdom Metazoa; phylum Chordata; class Mammalia; order Primates; family Cercopithecidae; genus Papio; species Papio anubis. The sequence continues at coordinate 10,869,988 of NC_044995.1, read as the reverse complement.
CTACTCGGGAGACTGAGGCAGGAGAATTGCTTCAACCCAGGAAGCAGTGGTTGCAGTAAGCAGAGATCGAGCCATTGCACTCCAGCCTGGGCAACAAGAGCAAAACTCTGTCTCCCAAAACAAACAAACAAACAAACAAAAACCCAGTGGACTCATAGTAGCAGTGAGTAGAATGGTGGTTAACAGGGCCGGGGTGGGGGTTGGGGAGATATAGGTCTAAGGGTATGAATTTGAGTTGAAGAAAGCAATTCAAGAGAGCAATTGTTCAACACGGTGACTTCAGTCCATAACAATGTATTGTATAATTGGAAATTGCTAAAAGAGTAGATGAAAAGGCAGCTGGAAATTCTGGAATTAAAAGTGGTTTTGCCAAGGGGCACCTGCTGCTGCTCAGGAGGCTGAGGCAGGAGGATCACTCGAGTCCAGGAGTTTGAAAACCACCTGGGCAACATAGTGAAAGCCTGTCTCTAAAAACAGACTTTGTATTCCTAGAAACCACTTTGTTCCTAGAAACCACTTGGTATTTGCTGTCAGTTCCTAGAAACCACTTTGTACTCGCTGTCAGTTCATTTCCCGTTAAAACAAGCAATGGGACACGGGAAAAAATAAAGGCAGGTATGCAGGTTAATATTCAATTCTGGGAGTATATAGCAAGGTGTCTGGGCAAATGCCTGGGAAAATGAACCCAAATCTTTCTGAAACCAAGGCCCCAACCCAAATCTTTCTGAAACCAACCCCCCAACCCAAGTCTTTCTGAAACCAACCCCCGAAGGCCAACTCCAAAACCCCACAGACATCCCCACTGGGCACTTACCTCTGTCCCAGCTTCTGCCTCCAACCTCCTCTCTTCTAGGATGTACTCTCCAACTGGTCTGGAGCTGAACTGTGTCTATTTATAGAGAACCCGCGGGACTCCAGGCCTCTCTTCCAGTCCCCTGGGCCCCCACATGATTGGGTTAGGGCCATAGAATCCTTTGAAGGGGATCAGCATTGATTACATTTCTCATTGAAACCCCACCCACAGGAAATTAATGTATTAAAATGCCTACCGTGCAAATAACATAGGTTTTCCCACTCTACTGAATTACATTTCATATTTCTGAAATATTTGGAGGCTTCAGGGACTATAGATCTGCAAGTTTTAACCACTTTTGGGTCCCCTCAGGGCACAGACAGTGATATCCTAATGAGTAAAGGACGTGTTAAGAGTGGGTTGAATAATATCAAGCCAGTGATTTGCTCTAGTTTGAGGAAAGCTTTCACTTGTGAATGTCAAGATATGGAAGAAAAAGGACCGTCATTGTTGATACGTAATGAATCGTAGTGATAAGTTTTTACTTTTCAAAATCTGGGAATTGACATGGGAAAACTGCTTGAACTAGGCTAAATCACTGCTTTGATATCAGCCAACCTACCCTTAGGTAAAAACAGTGGGAACCAGAGAAAGGCACATGGTCCCCTCTCTGCATTCACTTTAGGATGGTAGGAGCTGGTTTATGGACACACGGAGGGCTCCCTAATTCTCAACCCCCTCAGTGAGGCCTCTTGAGCAAGAAAAGCCTTAATGGTGGGTGTGAATTTTACTGTGTGGATCATGGAGTCCATGTGGAATGACAACTAAATACACTTTATACTGATTCTGGTTTCAATCCTTGGGAAATCTTAAGCCGCTGAATTCCGGAAACTTCAAACTCCCTGTGACTAGCACCAGGGAATTATTACCTTCCTGATGTGTTGTTTTGAAGATGAAATAAGATTATCTTGGCCGGACGTGGGGGCTTATGCCTGTAATCCCAGCACTTTGGGATGCCACGGCGGGCGGATCACAAGGTCAAGAGTTCGAGACCAGCCTGTCCAACATGGAGAAACCCCGTCTCTACTAAAAATACAAAATTAACCAGGCATGGTGGCACATGCCTGTAATCCCAGCTACTCGGGAGGCTGAGGCAGGAGAATCACTTGAACCCGGGAGGCAGAGGTTACGGTGAGCCGAGATCGCACCATTGCACTACAGCCTGAGCAACAAGAGTGAAACTCCGTCTCAAAAGCAAAAAAATAAATAAATAAATCAACAAAACAACAAAACAAAACAAAACAAAAAAAGATTATGTCAGTAAAGTGCCCAATACAAGGTCATTTTGCCAAAAAGTTCTGACACTTATTTCCTGATGAATTTTCTCATACTTTGTGATTTTTCCTTGTTAATAATTTTTTTTCCTTGTTAATAATTGAGGTGTTGATAGTGAGTCAGAGTTCAGAATGGAGTTCTTAAGTGGAATGAACTAGAATCTGCCTAAAACTACCATCTACCTACCCAATTCCCTCCAATCCTCTCTTCTTGAAACATGTCATGTTCCCATGAAGAATGTGTTTGGCGTTTTGGTAAGGATTGTGATGGGTCTGTAGATCTCTATTAATACTGTGGTCATTTTCACAATATGAATTATTCCGATTTACAAACATGGAATATCTTTCCATTTTTGTGCCCTCTTCATTTCCTCTCATCAATATTTTATAGTTTTTCTGGTAGCGGTCTCCTACCTCTGTGGGTGAATTTGTTTATTTATTTACTTATTTTTAGAGCCAAGATCTCACTGTGTCACCTTGGCTGGGTGCAATGCAAAACTCAGAGCTCACTGCAGCCTCGAACTCCTGGGCTCAAGAGATCTTCCTGCTCCAGCCTCCTGAGTATCTGCAGTTACAGGCAAGCACCACCATACTTGGTTAATTAACAAAGATTTTTTGTAAAGATGGGGGTATCGCTATGTTGCCCAGGCTGCTCTCCAATTCCTGGTCTCTATCCATCCTTGGGGACTAAGGTCACCATGCTGATGTTTACATATCCCTATACATAGTGTAATTATCACTACAGTAAAGCTAATTAATGTATTCATCAACTTAAACAGTGACTATTTTCTTCTCATTATTTATTTATTTCCTTAATTCCTGGGTCAAGCAATCCTCTTGCCAGAGGTTGCAGTGAGCCAAGATTGCTCCACTGCGCTCCAGCCTGGGCGACGGAATGAGACTCCATCTCAAAGAAAAAAAAAAAAAAAAGCTATCAAAAGAAAGCCAGATGTGGCTTATGTCTGTAGTCTTACCTGCTAGGGAGGCAGAAGCAGGATTGCTTGAGCCCCAATAATTGAGAAATAAATACATAAATGATAAAAAGGAAAGAACATGGTATATGTGTGAGATGATGGAGATGTTAACTAACTTGGTCCTGGCGACTGCATCACAATGTATACCTGTTTCCAAACTTCAGCTTGGTGACCTTCGTTAATAGTAATGTGTTGGGAAAATCTAAGCCAGAGCAAGGAACAAAGTGCATCCAATTCGGAAGGAGGAAGTCGAATTGTCTCTCTTTGCCAACAACATGATGTCATCTATAAAAACTCCTGAAACCTCGAGCAGTAAAACTCTTAGAATTGATAAACCAGTTCAGTAAAGTGGCTAGATACTAAGTCCATATGCAAAAATAAGTAGTGTTTTTATACACTAACAACGAACTAGTGGCAAAAAGAAAATCAAGAAAGCAATCTCATTTACAAGAGCAAAAGACACCCCAAAAACCTGGAAATAAATTTAACCAAAGAGGTGAATGATTTCCACAAGGAAAACTATTAAACGCTAATGAAAAATATTAAAGTGGACCCCAGAAAATGGGAAGACATGTTCATGGGGTGGAAGAATCAATATTGTGAAAAAGACCATAGTATTAATAGACATCTACAGATTCGATGCGATCCCTACCAAAATACAAACCATGTTCTTCACAGAAACACACCGTGAGTTTCCGGAGGGGAGGATTCGGGGGAATTGCATAGGCAGATGGTGGTTTAGGCAGCTCCCAGTGAATTCCAGTGAAAAATTCAATTGCAACTCTAACTCTTGTCAACACCTCAGTGATCAAGAAGGAAAAATATCATAAAGTATGAGAAAATGCACCAGAAAATAATTGTTACAACTGTTTGGCAAAATGACCTTGTATTGAGCACTTTACTGACCCAGTCTCATTCCATCTTCGAAACAAATCAGGAAGGTTCTATTCACAAGAAGTTTGAAGTTCCCAGAGTTAAGCGGCTTAAGATTTTCCAAGGATTTAATCCAGAATCAGTGTAAAATTGACAGCCCTCCCTTTTATCCTAAAGGTTAGATGAGGTTTCCTCTGAAATTAAAATGAATGAGTCACTACTTGAATGGATTAGTGTCATCCAATTGATGGTGCGAACTTCCCAAATTGTAATCTAATCCTGACTAGCATTTACTTATCATTCCACATAAACTCCATGATCCACACAGTACAATTCACACCCACCGTTAGGGCTTTTCGTGTTTGAGAGCCCTAACTGAGGGGGCTGAGAACTAGGGAACCCTAGTTCTTTTTTTTTTTTTTTTTTTTTTGAGGGCCCGGGTCACAAGCTCTGTCGCCGGGCTGGAGTGCAGTGGCCAGATCTCAGCTCACTGCAGCTCGCCCTCCTGGGAGTTCCGCCATTCTCCTGCCTCAGCCTCCCGAGTAGCTGGGACTACAGGCGCCCTTCACAAACAGCTGTTTTTTTGTATTTTTTGGTAGAGAGCGGGGTTTCACCGTGTTAGCCAGGATGGTCTCGATCTCTGATCTAGTGATCCATGCGTCTTAGCCTCCCAAAGAATGCTGGTATTACGGAAAAGGCGAGCCACCGCCCGGCCTGGAACCCTAGTTCTATATAAGGCTGATATCAAATCAGTGATTTCGTCTAGTTTGAACAAAGCTTTCACATGTCAATTCCAAGATTTTGAAAAAAAAGAAAAAAGTAAAAAATATCACAAATATTCATTACGTATCAACAATGAGTGTCCACTATTTTCAATGTCTTGCAATTCGCATGTGAAAGCTTCTCTCAAATGAGATTAAAAATTAGATTAAATCACTGGTTTGGTATTAATCAACCAACTCTATTTTGAATTTTTCTTTTCTTTTTTTTCTTTTTTTTTTTCCATTTTGCTTCAATAAGCTAATTCCACCAGCTCTTAACATGTTCTTTACTTGTTAGGATATTACTGTCTATGTGGCATGGAGGACCCAAAGTGGTTAACACGTCTTGGATCTGTATTTTCACAAGGCCTCCAAATACCTCAGCATATGACAGCTTAGTAGGCAGGAAAACCTATGTTCTTTGCACAGTAGGCATGTTTAATACATTAAGTTCCTGTGGGCGGAGTTTCAGTGGCAAATGTAATCAACGCCGCTTACGTACAATGCACTCTGTGGCCCTAAACCAATCATGGGGCGGCGCAGGGAACCGGAAACGGGGCCTCAGTCCCTCCGCTTCTGCATAAATGAGCGCCCAGTTCAGCTCCAGGCCAGTTGGAGGCGCATCCCAGAGGGGAGGGTTGGCCCGGCGGGAAGCATGAAGGAAAGGAGAGTAAGTGTCCAGCCCGGGCATATGTCTGTGGGGGTTAGGAGCTGGCGTCTTGGCGGGGTTAGTTTCAGAAAGTTTGAGTGTATTTTCTCATGCATTTGCTCGGAGACTTTGTGCAAGCAGCGGATCTCCTTTGCACCCCATGGTTAACTCTGACTCGTTATGCAATGCTTCTGTAAACTGGGAATAATTCTAACTTTCGGTCGGGCGCGGTGGCATGCCTGTAATCCCAGCTACTCCGGAGGCCGAGGTTGGCACATCACGAGGTCAGGAGTTCAAGACCAGCCTGACCAACTTGGTGAAACCCGGATTCTACCAAAAATAAAAAAATTAGCCGGACGGGATGGCGGGCGCCTGTAATCCCCGCTACTCAGGAGGCTGAGTCGGGAGAATCGTTTGAACCCAGGAGGCAGAGGTTGCAGCGAGCCGAGGTCGTGCCGTTGCCTGGTCAACACAGCAAAACTCTGTCTCAAAAAAAAAAAAGTAAAAGCAAGTAATAATATTAACTTTCTCATCATGGTTAGGTTTTGTTTCATTTTTCAGAAACGGGGTCTCGTTCATAGCCCAGGCTGGCCTGGAACTCCCAGGCTCAAGCTATCTGCCCTCCTCGGCCTCCAGCGAGCTGGGACTGCAGGAGCACACCACCACGCTGCCCGAGTGCATTTTTTATTGACTGTAGAGACGTGGTCTCACTACTTTGCCCAGGCTGGTCTCGAACTCCTCGGCTCCAGCAATCTGCCCGCCTCAGCCTCGATCTCCGCCTCCTGAGCAGGGGCGCTTAGGGAACCTGGTGGGAAAACCTTTAATTCCCAGAATTTCAGGCTGCCTTTTCTCTCTCGTAGCTGTCTGCTTTTTAATAATGTATCGATTTACTTAATAAATAAAACGAGATGGCCTCTAGGTGTGTCTCCCAGGCTGGAGCACAGGGGCACAATCACGGTTCACTGCTGGGCTCAGGTGATCCTGCCACCTCCGCCTCCCAGAGCGCTGGGGTGACAGGCGTGAGCCACCGCACCAGGCCTAATTTACTTTCAAATTGAGAAATATAAATCTATAATTGTGTATATGTCTGGTGCACAGCAAAGGGTGTTAAGGTGTGTATGCATTGTGCAATGGCTAAATCGAGCAAACTGCCATAGGCTCTACCTCACCGTCTTATCATTTTTGGATAACTCTTGAAATCAACTTCCTTAGCAATTTCCAAGTATACTGTACATTGCTGTGAACTATAGTCACCATGCTGTGCAGTAGACCTATTTAATGTTATTTTTATTATTTTATTTTTTTAAAAAAGCTGTAATGGCCGGGAGCAGTGGCTCACACCTGTAATCCCAGCACTTTGGGAGACTGAGGCATGGGGATCACTTGAGGTCAGGAGTTTGAAACCAGCCTGGCCAACATGGCGAGACCCCGTCTCTACTAAAAATACAAAAATTAGCCGAGAGTGGTGGCTCACGCCTGTAATCCGAGCTACTCGGGAGGCTGAGGCAGGAGAATCGCTTGAACCCGGGAGGCAGAGGTGGCAGTGAGCCCAGATCGGCCACTGCACTCCAGCCTGGGGGATAGAGCAAGACTCTATCTCAAATAAATAAATCAAATGAAATAAAGATAAAAATAATTTTAAGTAGGCCAGGTGTAGTGCCTCACACTTGTAATCCCAGAACTTTGGGAAGCAGAGGCAGGAGGATCATTTGGACCCTAGAGGTCAAGGCTGCAGCAAGCCAGGATTGTACCACTGCACTCCAGCCTGGGCAACAGAGTTTAAAAACCCCGACCCTACTAAAGGTAGTAGTTTAAAAACAAGTTTAAAAACAAAAATAGATAACTTTTTAAAAATCCACTTTTATTTTATGTTCGGTGGGTACCTGTGTGCAGATTCATTACATGAGTGTATTGAGTGATGCTGAGGTTTTGGGGATCACTGAAGCTGTTGCCCAGGATATGAGGATAGCACCCAATAGGTAGTCTTCCACCTTCGTGCCATCTATCACTCCAGAGTTTCAGTGTTTTGGATCCACGTCCTGATTTCCTTTCCTCTGTGTACATGCCTAGAAGTGTAATTGCTGGATCATGCAGTTGTTGTACTTTTAGTTTTCTGAGGAGCTTCTATACTGTCTCCCATATCGGCTGCACTGATTTACATCCCAGCACAAGGCGCAGAGGATCCCTTTCCTCCGAATCCTCATCCGTTCCATGTGTCTTTGGGAACAGCCCCTCTAGCAGGCGTGAGGGGTGCCTTGTGGTTTGGATTTGCGTGTCCCTGATGATGAGTGATGATGAGCACCTTTTCCTAGAACTGCTGGCCATTCACTTGTCTTCATCTGAGACGTCCACACAGGCTTCTTGCCCTCCTTCTAGTGGGTTATGTGTTTTCTTGCTTTGGAGTCGTTTGAGTTGCTTATATTTTGCATCGGAGCCTCTTGTGAGATGTGTGGCTTGTAAATATTGTCTCCTCCTCTGCCGATCGTCTCCCCCTCTCTGCCAATTGTCTCCCTGGCTGTCTGTCTGTTCTGCACTTGCTCAGAGTCCTTTCAGGAGGTGTGGGTTTTCCATCCTCCGGGCTTCCAGTGAGCTTTCCCGAGACCCTCCTGGCAGTTTTTTCTCCTCTCTGCAGACCTTCGGGTTACTTCCCCCACCCGTGTCTAGGACAGCAGGGCTGCGTTCTCATAGCTGTAGAACTTGGATGATAATTGATACCTGGGGAGTATCACTCAATGGCTCCTGCCTTTTGAAGCTACATTTAGAACCAAATTTAAAAAGAAAAAAAAAAAAAAAAAGTCGGGCTGTGCGCTGTGGAACACGCCTGTAATCCCAGCACTTTAGGAGGCCAAGGCATGGGAATCACCTGAGGTCAGGCATTTGAGACCAGCCTGTTCAACATGGCGAAACCCTGTCTCTACTAAAAATAAGAAAATTAGCTGGGCGGGGCCTGTAATCCCAGCTACTTGAGAGGCTGAAGAAGGATAACCACAGGAACCCGCAGAGGTTGCAGTAAACTGAGATGGCACCACTGCCCTCCAGCCTGGGCAACAGAGTGAAACTCCATCTCAAAAAACATAAATAAAAGAATAAAATTTTAAAAAAAATCTAGGCCAGCTGCAATGCAGTCACACCTGTAATCCCCAAATTTTGGGAGGCCGAGGCCAGTGGATCGCTTGAGCCCAGAGTTTGAGACCAGCCTGGGCAACATGGCAAAACCATATTTTATTACAAAAAAATAACCTATAAAAATTAGCCGGGCGTGGTGATGCGCTTGTAGTCCCAGCTACTCGGGAGGCTGATGTGGGAGCATCACTGGAGTCCAGGAGGTTGAGGCTGAGGGAACCATGGCTGCGAATTTCCTTCCAGCCTGGATGACAGAGCAAGACCCTGTCTCAAACAGAAAAAAGAAAAAATCTTTCTATGGTACGATCTCACTACCTGGAAATTTCGTAAGACTTTAATCCATTTTATGGAATGAGATAAGGAGTAGAGAAACTCCTACAGACAATAAACAGATTAGCGATGGCCAGGGGCTGGGGTGGGCGGGGCAGGAGGTAATTATTGATGAGGATGGCATTTCCTTTTGGGGTGATGCAATAATTCTGGAATTAGAAAGTGGTGATGGTTGCACAAAATAGTGCGTGTTCTTAAGTAAAAGTGATGAATTTTATAAATGTGTGTTTTACCAAAACAACATCATATCTTTGCAGGAGCTTAATTCTCATAGGATGTTTTACTGCCACCTCTTTCCTGCAGCAAATAAATATCCTGGGGTTATTTGTAGAATAATAGAAAACAGGTGCTGGGGACAATCGTAGGTTGTAACTATTAGTATTTTTCTCTAGCTTTTTGCGTAATTATGCCTAAGGGCTTTGCCTTGGTTCTTGTCTTGACGGGAAAACATAAAGAACTGACATTATTGTTGCATCAGATTCTAGGAGCTTCACGTACATATCCGATTTAATTTACAATCAAGAACAATGTTGTTCCAGTTGAAAGGAAACCCAGTTCCACCTCTGCATAATGATCCCTAGAGATCAGGATCCAGGGGAGCATTCAGATTTTACCCCAGAACATGTAGTCAGGTGTAGACACTGGAAGAATAGAGTGGCTTCATTTCCACAGTGCTGAGTCCGATGCCAATGGACAAGTGGGGTCCGGGATTGGGATGAGGGATTTGGAAGGGAGGGATAGGTAGAGTAGAAAGTTAAAATGGTCGGGCTCCTATGGTTTTTTTTTCCCTGCAGACTTCTGAACAAACCGTGAATCTATTACTGAGAAAAACCAGGGGCAGCCTGTGTAGCTAGGTCTCAAGTAGATACCGGCTACTGGAAGAGCTTGTTCAGAGGCGGATTGAAATATTCTCCAGTAGATATGGCTGCAAATCGCACACCCTCATGGGGTCAGAGAGAACCCTGCAACAGACCTAGGTCAGAGACTCCATGGTCTGTGGCATCCCCGGGAACTCAACTTGGAAATCACCACAGGAACCCTGAGACTTGGCACCTGAACTTCAGGTTGTTCAGCTGCTCGGAGGATTCGGACCCCATCCAGGCTCTGAGGAAACTCACTGAGCTGTGCCATCTGTGGCTGAGGCCCGACCTCCACACCAAAGAGCAGATCCTGGACATGCTGGTGATGGAGCAGTTCATGATCTCCATGCCCCAGGAGCTCCAGGTCTTAGTCAAGGTGAATCTGGACTGGGGCGGAGCTGCAAGACCTGGAGGACTCCATGGAATCACCAAGACTCCAAGAAATGGGGTGAGTGGGACCCTCCTGATTGGTGCAGGAATGGGCGCATGGATAGCCAAAGAATTCTCCAGTCTCAAAGACAGCAATAGCATTATTGCAAATCCCTGGTCTAGGAGATGGACAGGCAGAGGGAATACAGGGACCCACACACTGTGTGAGGCCAACATGAGAGAAAGACATTGGTAAAATATTACACCTGATGGAATGTAGGGAAGGAGGCATTAGGGTGAACTGAAGGGGGGCCCAGAAGTCCCATCCTGAGGCAGGGAAAGTGGTTAGTATCAGAGATGCAGGGATCTGTCTCCAGGTCCCCAAATGAGCCCCTAAGTTCTAACACAAGGTGAGCTGCCATTGGCCACTTGAGTTGTATTCACCCAGAATATTTCTCCTTGTCTTCTCTTTGGTTTAGAGACCCTTTCCTCCAAAGGATTCATATTTATGTACTTATCTAGAGAGAAAAATATTGAGACAGGATTGCTGTGTCCACAGAGCTGATTCTGCATCAGGAAGGCAGATTTGAACATTTATTACAGTCAAGTGTGAGCATTATGGCAGGACCCAGGGAATATGAGAGCTACTTTCTTTTTTTTTTTTTTTGAAACAGAGTCTCGCTCTGTCGCCCAGGCTGGAGTGCAGTGGCACAATCTCAGCTCACTACAACCTCCGTCTCCTGGGTTCACATCATTCTCCTGCCTCAGCCTCCCAAGTAGCTGGGATTATAGGCGCTCGCCACTAACCCCAGCTAATTTTTTGTATTCTTTAGTAGAGAGGGGGTTTCACCGTGTTAGCCAGGATGGTCTCGATCTCCTGACCTCATAATCTGCCCACCTCGGCCTCCTGAAGTGGTGGGATTACAGGTGTGAGCTATCGCGCCCAGCCATGAGAGCTACTTTCAAGTTCTCATAGTGAGTCTGATTGTCTTTTTTCCCTCTACAGTCTGTGGTCAACTTGCTCGGCAAAGAATATCTTATGCTGGACTCAGATGTCGAGATGGCTGAAGCCCCCGCCAGTGTCAGGGATGATCCGAGAGGCATGTCCAGCCAGCGGGCCTCCTCTGTGAACCAGATGCGTCCATGGAAAGGCCAGGCCCGCCGAGAGCTGCAGACCCTGCCCAGGGTCCCTGCACCGTCCAGGAGGCAGGTGAGTGTGTGAGGCCTTGGTGTCTGGGTGGAGGTGAGAGAAGGAACAGGAAGAAGTCGTGTGGCTGCTGGACTGATTGACAGATTTGGCACAGGACAAGATTAGAACCATTCCTATGTGGATATGGTAATACATCCCTGACATTCATTCCTGAGCCATCTCAGAGAGGGGAAACCCCACCTTACTTCCCTCTCCACCATGAGCTTTTAGCATTGAGGGGGTGGGGTAAGAAATCAGTCTCAGGAAGGAGGGAGGCAGCTGGGCATTGCATGAACAAGATCCCTTCCCCTACAGCCAGTTACTCCCAAAGACATTCCCATGCAATAATTCAGCAAGGGAACCTACTTTCTAAGCAGATTGTCACCCTTTAACTCTGGAGGAATATTTCAACTCAAGTGATTATACTCTCTGCATTGCCAGCGGCCATGTCTGAGATGCCCTTGCTCTGGCATTCCCGGGGTGGTGGGGTGCTAGTAGTAGATCTAGAGGGTGGAAGTGGGCCTCTGCTCTGGCATTGCAGCAGCGCCCTCCAGGAGGGGCATGCAGCCGTGAACGCTACTGGTGCCACAGGTGAGGGGCCTCCACTCCAGAGTCATGCCCCTTCCAGTCCTAGGGGCAGGGAGACGCTGGGTACTCTGGCAGGAAGAAATATGCCTAGAGAACCAAAGGGTGGAAACCACTCAGGCACAGGGATTGGATTTAGAATATGGAGGGGTGCACCAGGGGACAGACTCCAGACGGAGGCAGTGATGTTTACTGGGGGTGAGGCGGTGGTCCACAGGAAGTCTGCACATATTTCCACACCTGTGACATTAGAAGAGTTGGTGCATCCAGTCAGGAGGGGACAGACGTGTCTGTGCTTCCCCCGGTTTAGACACGGAGTCATTGCCTGGTTTTCCAAGGCTGTCAGGAGGAGGACTTCCACTGCCAAAGACTATTGTCAAGGAAAGGAGGTCCAAAGACTCTGAGACCCAAGCCGACCTTGGTGAAGGGTCTGAATGTAGACAGAAAGGAGAACCCAGGACTTACATCCCCAGAGCCTCAGCTTCCAAACGGTCCCAGTGAGTATGAAGACTTGACCCTGGCCATTAGCCCCTTCCTGGGTATGGGTCTTGGGGCCCAGCATTATCATGTCTGGGGAGGCACCAAACCAAAGCCTCCCACCCCACTCTCCAGAGACCTACGTCCAACGGTCTTAAATTCTTGATTATGGGAAGTTGTCAGCCAACACTGTGTGTTTAATGTAAATGAGTTTGGCAACTGAAAATGCCTTTATTAACTGTTGTGTGTGGAATCCCTTCTTCCAGCAGGTGTGGTGAGAGCAAAGGAGGGGAAGGAACCCCCAAAAAGAGCCTCTGTGGAAAATGTGGATGCCGACACACCTTCTGCCTGCGTTGTGGAGAGAGAAGCTTCGACTCACAGCGGGAACAGTGGAGAGCCTCTGAATCTGAGCAGTTCCAAACCAGACGCCTCCTCCATTTCCCAGGAAGAGCCTCAAGGAGATGTCACACCTGTGGGCAACAGAGAATCCCCGGGACAAGCTGAGATCAATCCAGTTCATTCCCCGGGCCCTGCGAGCCCAGCCAGTCACCCCAACGGCCAAGAAGCCAAGGCCCTGCCGTCCATTGTGTGTGACGTGTGCAATAAATCGTTTAAGTATTTTTCCCAGCTAAGCATCCACAGGAGATCACACACAGGAGAGAGACCCTTTCAATGCGATCTCTGTTGGAAGCGCTTCTTGCAGCCCTCCGACCTCCGAGTTCACCAGCGAGTCCACACTGGTGAGAGGCCCTACTCGTGTGATGTCTGCCAAAAGCGGTTTGCCCACGAGTCCACCTTACAGGGCCACAAGAGGATCCACACCGGGGAGAGGCCGTTCAAATGTAAATACTGCAGCAAAGTTTTCAGCCACAAGGGGAACCTGAACGTTCACCAGCGCACTCACTCCGGAGAGAAGCCCTACGAATGTCCCAAGTGTCAAAAGTCCTTCCGTCAGCTGGGGACGTTCAAGCGTCACCTGAAAACACACCAGGAAACCACCTCCCAGTGATTCCAGAGTCAGGTCCACATCCTGCACCCCAAGAGACAGTGACTGATGATTTTTCTCCAATGTTACCAGAGGACATATACACATAAAGCACTTGGTAGGAATTGCCCAGATGTTTGAGTAAATATTTATCCTCCCCTGTGAGTTTTGTTTTCTGTTTGATTATGTCTCTTGCTTTCTTATAGATTTATCTTAGTGTCGGTTGCTGTTTGTCTCCCAATGAGAGCACAAGTCTTACCATTTTCCAATATCTTATAAGAAAAAACTGAGCACAGTAGCACACAAGCGTAATCCCAGCTACTGGGGAGGCTGAGGCAGGAGGATTGCTTGAGTCCAAGGGTTTAAGTCCAGCCTGGGCAACATAGTGAGACTCCACTGCAACTCCACCTCCCGGGTTCAAATGTTCAAGGTCAAGCGATTCTCCTGCCTTAGCCTCCTGACTAGCTGGGATTACAGGCGCCCATCACCACGTCTGGCTAATTTCTATATTTTCAGTAGAGATGGGTTTTCACCATGTTGGCCAGGCTGATCTTGAACCCCTGACCTCAAGAGATCCACCCACCTCAGCCTCCCAAAGTGCTGGCATTACAGGTGTGAGCCACCATGCCCGACCTCCACCAGGAATTTATAATACTTATAAACTTAAATGATGCTAAAATATAGCTTCAAAATATGTAAACAACAAAAAAAAAAGGATCTAAAACTAATGAACGAATGAACAGGAAACAGGTCAGATATCCAGAAATTGCCAGAAATTAGAACTAAGGACCCTCTCATCAGGTAACTAAAGGAACTTAAAATTGTATTAGTCTTGTTCAGGCTGCAGAAGCAATGGTAGGCCTGTGACCCACAAATGATCCCACGTGGGATACATGCCTAGTGGAAAGTAAACACCCACCAGTCCTGAGAAGCTTCAGATCAGAAAGGGATTGTGCAATGGAACTTCCCAAACCCTGGGAATCTGACCAATTCTCTAGGTTTCAGAACATCCTGAGACAGACAAAGTTAAAAGATTCAGCATTATTGATTAAACCTTTGGAGCTGCTTATTTGCACATTGCTGATAATTTCAGCTGGCAGCTTAGTAACATAAGCTGGGATCCTCCGACTGCCCTCTGAAGTCTCGCCCATGGAGTGGACGTACTACCCAGGACTCGTTCCAACTGGGACTCCAGATGGCTGTTTCCAGATCTTCCCAGCACTGCTGGATCTGGATGTAGGTATTCTCCCCGGTTTGGTTAATACATATGTATGTATTTCCCTTTCCCCTTTTCTCATGTTAGCGTTTGCTAAGTTAACCCTTATACTCTTCTGCAAAGTTTTGATCATTAAACTTTTCTTTTGGCCAGGCATGGTGACTCGCGCCTATAATCCCAGCACTTTGGCAGGCCGAGGTGGGCGGATCACCTGAGGTCTGGAGTTTGAGACCAGCCTGACCAACATGGAGAAACCCCATATATACTAAACATACAAAATTAGCCAGGCATGGTGGTGCACGCCTGTAATCCCACCTACTCGGGAGGCTGAGGCAGGAAAATTGCTTGAACCTGGGAGACGGAGGTTGCAGTGAGCTGAGATCGCACCATTGCACTCCAGCCTGGACAACAACAGTGAAACTCCCGTCTCAAAAAAACAAAAAAGCAAAACAAAACAAAAAACTTTTCCTTTAACTGCATTTGAGTGTAACACTGTGGTTTCTTTGGCCTGTGAATTCTCAAACTCAAAACGAAAGTAAAACTTTCAGCAAAACAATAATCCAAAATGGACTGCCTCCAATAGGTTATAATTTCCCAGTCCCTCACCTGACTCTGTCATCCTGGATTTCCCAGTCCCACACCTGAGCCTATCATCCCGGATTCTGCTACCCCTAAAAAAATTCCCAGACTAATTAAAAAGGAAAAAATTGACTATTTGACAAGGAACATTTTGTTATCTCCATTCTGCTCCAAACTGCCTCTCCTCATTTTGAAGGAGACTCAGGTAGGTTGAAAGAATATGGAAGAGTAAGTATGCACTTTGAAGAATCTTTTCAAATCAAGACACAGACTCTCAGACTTAAGAGGGTTATTTGTATTATTCAATAGCTCGTGTGATAATTGGGACGATTCCAAAAGAACACAATCACTTTAAATGTGTTGCAGGAATATTCCCTGATTACCCCAGAACCTTCCAACTAGTCCTCGAGTTACTATTACTTTCATTAACGACACGTTATACTGACTCCAACGACGAATCAATAAAACCTAAGACACTCCAGAAGTTTTATAGAATAATTCAAATGCTTTACAATGTCTTCATGAGACCTGGGTATTTAACTTCAGGATCTTAGTCTCAACACAGGATACCTAGAAAGGGTTTCAGAGGGAACAGAAGGAGCTGGAGAAGAAGGATATGAATAGGGATTCAGAGACATCTATGACTTCAGGACATCTTCCTCCTTGGGAATTTTCTTGCTGAGCACGTCCAGATCTGTGGGAGAGAAAGAGGTAAACTTTGAATGGTTTTTCTCACTGTCACTCCCCAAACCAGGTTCTTGAGGCTGGGAATGAAAATGGGAAGGAAGATCTCTTTAGTTCATCTAAGATCCAACACCCTTTCCTTTTCCCTCTCTCTTTTCTTTTCCCCTTTTTTTTTTTTTTTCTTTGAGATGGAGTCTCGCTCCATCTCCCAGGCTGGTGCAGTGGCGCAATCTCAGCTCACTGCAACCTCTGCCTCCCAGGTTCAAGCGATTCTCCTGTCTCAGCCTCCCTAGTAGCTGTGATTACAGGTGCGTGCCACCACGCCCGGCTAATTTTAGTAAAAATGGGGTTTCACCACGTTGACCAGGATGGTCTCAAACTCCTGACCTCATGATCTGCATGCCTTGGCCTCCCAAAGTGCTTGGATTACAGGTGTGAGCCACTGCACCCAGCATATTTTTGTATTTTTAGTAGAGACAGGGTTTCACCATGTTGGCCAGGCTGGTCTCAAACTCCTGACCTTGTGATCTGCCCACCTTGGCCTCCCAACGTGCTGGGATTACAGGTGTGAGCCACTGCACCCAGCTAATTTTTGTATTTTTAGTAGAGATGGGGTTTCACCATGTTGGCCAGGCTGGTCTTGAACTCCTGACCTTAGGTAATCCGCCCACCACGGCCTCCCAAAGTGCTGGGATTACAGGCGTGAGCCACCGTGCCCGGCCTCTTCTTTCTACTTTCATCTGCCCACACATTTTCCCTTTCCGCCCCCATTTTAAGAAGGTACATGGTGGTGATGGGAGTTTTCAAGAATCAGAATGTAATCGAGGAGGTGGCCGGGCGCGGTGGCTCAAGCCTGTAATCCCAGCACTTTGGGAGGCCGAGATGGGCAGATCACAAGGTCAGGAGATCGAGACCATCCTGGCTAACACGGTGAAACCCCGTCTCTACTAAAAAATACAAAAAACTAGCCGGGCGAGGTGGCGGGTGCCTGTAGTCCCAGCTACTCGGGAGGCTGAGGCAGGAGAATGGCGTGAACCCGGGAGGCGGAGCTTGCAGTGAGCTGAGATCCAGCCACTGCACTCCAGCCTGGGCGACAGAGCGAGACTCGTCTCAAAAAAAAAAAAAAAAATGTAATCGAGGCGAGGATGGAAATTTGTGAATTCAGGGAGCATATCACACCCAGCACGGTCCAATACATGCTTCTGAAATGAATTAGTGCCGTTGAAATAAGGACATAGCGTCTCCAAGAATTAGGTTAGGATTGAAGAAGGAGATGAGGGTTGGGGTGAACTTCCAACTAAAGGAAGGCAGGAAAAGCTGGGGTTTGGGCATCTGCTGAGTTCATGATCGGGTGTGAAGGTGGCAGCTGAAGGCTGTGTTTGGATAGTTTAATTCATTGATTTAACAGATATTTACCAAGTACTTACTATGCGTCATGCATTGTGCTGGGCAGTGAACAATACAAAGGTCCCAGGCGTGGTGGCTCACGCCTGTAATCCCAGCACTTTGGGAGGCCGAGGCGGGCAGATCACCTGAGGTCAAGAGTTCAACACCAGCCTGGCTAACATGGCAAAACCCGGTCTCTACTAAAAATACAAAAATTAGCCAGGTGTGGTGGTGGGCGCCTATAATCCCAGCTACTCCAAAGGCTGAGGCAGGAGAATCGCTTGAACCTGGGAGGCGGAGGTTGCAGTGAGCCAAGATCACACCAGTTCATATCAGCCTGGGCAATAGAGAGAGACTCCTTAAAAAAAAAAAAAAAAAAAAGAATGAATGCTGGAAACAAAGATCTTATTTAGGAGAGAGGCTGATGTTAAAATTGAACCATGAGGCCAGGCGCGGTGGTTCATGCCTGTAATCCCAGCACTTTGGGAGGTCGAGGCAGGCAGATTACCTGAGGTCAGGAGTTCAGGACCAGCCTGGCCAACATGGTGAAACCCAGTATCTACTAAAAATACAAAAATTAGCTGGGCATGGTGGCGGGTGCCTGTAGTCTCAGCTACTCAGGAGGCTGAGGCAGGAGAATCGCTTGAACCCAGAAGGTGGAGGTTGCAGTCTGCCGAGATCGCACTATTGCACTCCAACCTGGGCGACAAGAGCAAAACTCCATCTCAAATAAATAAATAAATAAAATTGAACCAAAAGGTCAAAGTGAGGGGTTTGACGTCAATGCTGTAGCTGAAGCTAAGCTTAAGGGGGTGATACTGGGGGACATCAAGGTTGGGTGTGGGGTCCTAATTGCAAAAGTGCTAGATGCAGGCTGGGAAATGAGAGTTGGAGCATGATGTGGGATGGGCGGTGAAGGAATAGAGGTGAAAGGAGCGGTCGAGGCCGGGATGGGAATTCACCATCAAGGCTGAGTGGTTGGGTAGGGGCTGTGGTTACAGGTGAGGAGGTCCCTCGTTTGTTCCAGTTTCGTCCCTTTCTTCCTTTACCCTCAAAGCTCTGCCTGCCACTTCCTTGCTCCCCCTCTCCTGTTGGTGTCTCTCTTCTGTGTTTCCTGGCTTTACCTCCAATCTCCGGTTTGGCAAACGTCTCCATCACGTTCCTCTTGGAGGGCTGCGGAGGGTGGGAATAGGGGAGCCCATCTAGAAACAAAGATACAACATTCACACAGATGTTCGTAGTTATAAGTGGCAGCTGAAGGATGAGAACACACAGACACAAAGACGGGAACAACAGACACTGGGTCCTTCCCGAGGGTGGAGTGGGGGGAGGAGGGAAAGGAGCAGGAAGAATAACGATTGGGAACTCGGCTTAGTACCTGGGTGATGAAATAATCTGTACAACAAACCCCGTGACACAAGTTTTCCTATATAACAAACCTGCACAGGCACCCCCGAACCTAAAATAAAAGTTTAAAAAATAAATAAGGCTGGGCGCAGTGGCTCATGCCTGTAATCCCAGCACTTTGGGAGGCTGAAGGGGGCAGATCTCCAGAGGTCAGGAGTTCGAGGCCAGCCTGGCCAACATGGTAAATCCCATCTCTACTAAAAATACAAAAATGAGCCAGGCACGGTGGTGGGTGCCTGTAATCCCAGCTACTCGGGAGGCTGAGGCAGGAGAATCACTTGTACCTGGGAGGTGGAGGTTGCAGTGAGCTGAGATCGTACCATTGTACTCCAGCCTGGGTGACAGAGTAAGACTCCGTCTCAAAAAAATAAAATAAAATAAAATAAAATAAAATAAAGTAAAATAATGATGCCTTTATGACATTCAGCTTTAGAGCTTTATAGTATGCAACATGGTTTCACTTCCCTTATTTTTCTGGACACTTATGGCACTTCACGGTTCTCAGCCAGGAGTGGTTTTGCCCTGTGGTGATTTGGCTGTGTCTGGAGACATTTTTGATAGTCACAATTGGGAACAGGAGCCAGTCACAGTGGTTCACACCTGTAATCCCAGCACTTTAGGAGGCCAAAGTGGGTGGATCACTTGAGGTCAGGAGTTCGAGACCAGCCTGGCCAACATGGTGAAACCCTGTCTCTACTAAAAATACAAAATTCAGCCAGCTATGGTGACACATGCCTGTAATCCCAGCTACTCAGGAGGCTGAGGCAGGAGAATCACTTGAACCCGGGAGGCGGAGGTTGCAGTGAGCCAAAACTGTGCCATTGCACTCCAGGCTGGGCGACAGAGAGAGACTGTCTCAAAGAAAAAAAAACAAAAAAAAAATTGGGAATAAGGAATGTGACTAGTGTGTAAAGAGTAGAACCCATGGGCGCTGCTAAACATCCTATGATGCACAGGAGTGACCCCCACACCAAAGAATTATCCAGCCCCCAGTGTCAGCTGTGCTAGAGTTGAGAAGCCATGCCCTAAATTCTCTTAGTTTCCCACGTTTGTCAGGAGACAAGGATGAGGAAGCTTAGCTGAGGTCACATGTCACATTCACATTGTGAACGTTCAACTGTCCAGACCCCTATGCACCTCCATGATTCTGTCCTTCGAGATGTAGAATGGGAAGCAGAGGGGAACCTCAGAAAGATTATTTGGTCACACGAGAAGACAAGATACGGGGATTAGGGATAAGCAAAGACATGGTGGACAGGAAGCTTGCAAGGATAAATATTGACTATAACAGCTGTGACCCATTTCATTTCTTTTCTTTTTTTTTTTTTTTTTTTTTTTTCCTTTTTGAGATGGAGCCTCTGTTGCCCAGGCTGGAGTGCAGTGGCGCCATCTTAGCTCATCTCAGCTCACTGCAACCTCTGCCTCCCGGTTCAAGTGATTCTCCTGCCTCAGCCTCCGGAGTAGCTGGGATTACAGGCGCCTGCCACCACACCCAGCTGATACTTGTATTTTTAGTGCAGACGGGGTTTCACCATGTTGGCCAGGCTGGTCTTGAACTCCTGACCTCAGGTGATTCACCTGCCTCGGCCTCCCAAAGTGCTGGGATGACAGGCGTGAGCCACCGCGCCCGGCTGACCCATTTCATTTCCACCATATGCCAGACACTTCTAGGAAATTCATGTGCATTTTCTCGCTGAGTCATACAACTAAATCATGAGATTATTCCATTTATGTCATTTCCGCGTGGAGGAATTTTGTGCGGTCCAATGCAAAGGGAAAATAAGGGGCCCGTGGTTCAGACAGGATTCAGAATCTTAACTTGGTAACAAAAGAACATTAAACCAATCTGGGGCTCCAGGTGACGGCACAGAAGCTTGAAAGAAATGCATCACTTGCTCAGGGCTCCCCAAATAGTAAGCGGCAGGGGGAGGGCTGGAGTTCACATCTCCCAGTTTCCAAAGCCAGGAGAGAGCCGGCAGGGGAGGATCCGGGAGAAGACGTCTAACTCCCCGTTCACTCACCGATGGCCTTCCACAGGTCTAGGATCTCAAGGGCTGTCTCCCTCTTCCGGTCTTGGTCACCCATTTGGGGAAGGTGGAGGACTGGGTGGGGATGGAGAGAGCAAGACCAGGTGGTCGGTTAAGCAGAACTGAAATAACACATAATCCAGCAATTCAATAGCACGGCTCACTCAACACAGTCCCTCCACCAAGCCTGTCAGACCGGGTGCGTGTTGACCATCCCTACCTATCAGTGGGGAAATTGTGTAGCTGCAAGTGGAGTCACTTGCTCAAAATTACACTGTTGTTGCCAGGCGTGGTGGCTCAAGCCTATAATCCCAGCACTTTGGGGGACTGAGATGGGCGGATCACGAGGTCAGGAGATCGAGACCATCCTGGCTAACACAGTGAAACCCTGTCTCTACTAAAAATACAAAAAACTAGCCAGACGTGGTGATGTGCACCTGTAGTCCCAGCTACTCGGGAGGCTGAGGCAGGAGAATGGTGTGAACCCGGGAGGCAGAGTTTGCAGTGAGCCAAGATTGCACCACTGCACTCCAGCCTGGGCCACAGAGCAAGACTCCGTCTCAAAAAAAAAAAAAAAAAATTACACTGCTGCTAATGGCAGGACTGGGGCTTGAACCCACCTAGGTCTGGGTCCACATCTCACGTTCATTTCTGCTCCTGCCACACTGTGTCTGGAGCCTGGGTTTCCCTAAATGAAGCTCAAACTGAAACCGACCTTGAGCACCGCAGGAATCTCGGTATTTTAGGGATGTAATGGTCACTGCGCAGCACGTGGCCATGGGCACACCTAGTGCCCAGGGAAGATGCAAGTGGGGGGAATGGGGAGAGACAAATGGAGGAAAAGAGAAAAAAAGTTGCTGGGCACTGTGGCTCACGCCTGTAATCCCAGCAGTCTGGGAGGCTGAGGCGGGGGGATCACCTGAAGTCGGGAGTTCGAGACCAGTCTGACCAACATGGAGAAACCCCGTCTCTACTAAAAATATGAAAGTAGCCAGGGGTGCGTTGTGGCACAAGCGTGTAATCCCAGCTACTTGGGAGGATGAGGCAGGAGAATTGCTTGAACCCGGGAAGCAGAGGTTGCTATAAGCGGAGATTGGTGCCACTGCACTCCAGCCTAGATAACAAGAGCGAAACTCCGTTTCAAAAAAAAAAAAAAAAAAGAGAGAGAGAAACAAAGAATAGCAGCTAATCGTTACACAGCACCCACTACACACCAGCTATTGTTCTATTAATAACTCAATCCTCACAACATTCTAGGATGTAAGGGCCATCATTACAACCACTGTCACAGATAAGAAAACTGAGGCATAGGGAGATCAAGGTTGCAGCCAGGTGCGGTGGCTCATGCCTGTAATCCCAGCACTTTGGGAGGCCGAAAGCAAGTGGATCACCTGAGGTCAGGAGTTCGAGACCAGACTGGCCAACATGGTGAAACCCCGTCTCTACTAAAACTGCAAAAATTAGCCGGGCACGGTGGTGGGCACCTGTAATCCCAGCTACTCAGGAGACTGAGTTCAATCGCTTGAACTATGCAGGAGGCAGAAGTTGCAGTCAGTCGAGATTGCACCATTGCACTCCAGCCTAGCAACACAGCGAGACTCTGTTAAAAAAAAAAAAAAAAGGGCCGGGCGCTGTGGCTCAAGCCTGTAATCCCAGCACTTTGGGAGGCCGAGACGTGCGGATCACGAGGTCAGGAGATCAAGACCATCCTGGCTAACACGGTGAAACCCCGTCTCTACTAAAAATACAAAAAAAATTAGCCGGGTGAGGTGGCGGGTGCCTGTAGTCCCAGCTACTCGGGAAGCTGAGGCAGGAGAATGGCGTGAACCCGGGAGGCGGGGCTTGCAGTGAGCTGAGATCCGGCCACTGCACTCCAGCCTGGGCGACAGAGGGAGACTCCGTCTCAAAAAAAAAAAAAGAGAGAGAGAGAGAGAGAGAGACAGCGAGAGAGAGATCAAGTTTGCAAACCAAGCAAGGGGCAGAGCTGGGATTTGGGCCCAAGGCTTTGGCTCCAGAGTCCACACACCCATCACTCTGCTTAGACACCCTCCAGACAGATCTGCAAATAAATCCATGGGCCTCTGTGAATGTGGGTGAGGGTCTTCACCAGTCACAAACTCACTGCCGGCAGCAACCAGGCAGACTCAGGCAGACTCAGGCCAGGGATGGAGAGCTGAGTGCAGCCTCACTCACCGGGACCCAGAAGGTAGCCAGCACTATTGAGGGTCCAGCCTCCTCGTCCCTGGAGAGAGATGTAGAAATCAACACTCAAGCAGACAGAAAGGAGGGCAGGCGTCCCACAGGTCCGGGTGACGTGGTTCGTCCTACCACTTTCCCACTAGGCTGTGGAGCAGGTTCATTTTAATCCCCATTTCACCGATGAGGAAATTGAGGACTTCTTAAGACAAAACCACTTTTCCTGGAAAGAAAGCTCAAAAGGTTCTGCTGTGAGAGGAGAAAGGTGATTACCAGGGGCTGGGGGAAAGGAGAAAAGGGGAATTGTTCCTCAACAAGTATAATTTCAGTTATGCAAGACGAAGAAGTCCTAGATATCTACGGCATGACGTGCCTACAGCCAGCAATACGGTGTTGTGCACTTCAAAGATATGTTAAGCCCGGGCTTGTAATCCCAGCATTTGGGGAGGCCAAAGCAGAAGGATGGCTTGAGAACAGGAGTTCGAGGCCAGTCTGGGCAACATGGAGAAACCCTCTCCTCTACAAAAAATACAAAAATTAGGCCAGATGTGGTGACTCTCTCCTGTAGTTCACAGGATCACTTGTGCCCAGGAGGCTGAGGCTACAGTGAGCTAGGATTTCACCCCTGCAGGTCCAGGAGTTCGAGACCAGCCTGGCAAGACCCCGTCTCAATACTAAAAATAAATAAAAATATGAGGCTGGAGCGTAATGACCAGGCTACTTGGGAGGCTAAGGCAGGAGAACCGACTTGACATCACAAGGAGACCTGGAGCGTTGCAGTGAGGCAGTGATGGATATGTTCAGTACCCTGGCTGTGGTGATAGTTTCACCGGTGTACGCATAGCTCCAAACTCATCAAGATGTATACATTAAATGTGCGCATTTTATGCATATTAATTATAGCATAATAAAGCTTTAAAGAAGCACCACGGTAAATTCTTTACCTGTGGAGGATATGGTCACAGGCCATCAAGTCCCTTTGAGGATGATAATGCCTGACATTGTGGGCTTACCCTACGCCAGCATCTGTTCTAAGCAGGACTGGCTACCGAATTTGTGGGGCCCAGTGCAAAGAGAAAATATGGGGCCCATTGTTCAAAAAGGATTCAGAATTTCAAGCTGGTGACAACAGAACATTCAACCAAGCTCGGGCCCCAGGGAGCGGCACAGGTTGCGCACCCACGAAGCCAGCTCTAGTTTCAAGCTCTTGATATATTTATTTAACGAATCCTCCCAACAACCCTAGTACGTAAACTTATATTAGCTTCATTAGAAAGAGGCTCTTCCTCCAACAACCCTAGTAGGTAAACTTGTTATTAGCTTCATTAGAAAGAGGCTCTTGGCCGGGCGCGGGGGCTCACGCCTGTAATCCCAGCACTTTGGGAGGCCGAGGCAGGCAGATCATGAGGTCAGGAGATCGAGACCATCCTGGCTAACACGGTGAAACCCCGTCTCTACTGAAAATGCAAAAAATTAGCCAGGCGTGGTGGTGGGTGCCTATAGTCCCAGCTACTCGGGAGGCTGAGGCAGGAGAATGGCGTGAACCCAGGAGGCAGAGCTTGCAGTGAGCTGAGATCATGCCACTGCACTCCAGCCTGGGTGACAGAACTAGACTCCGTCTCAAAAAAAAGAAAAAAAAAAAAAGAAAAAGAAAAAAAGAAAGAGCCTATTGAGGCCTGGAAAGATTCGGCAAATTGCACCAAATTGCAACACACTAAGAAGCACAGCTGGGACTCAAACCCAGGCAGACTTCAGACTCTTTTTTTTTTTTTTCGAGATGGAGTCTTGCGTCTCACTCTGTCACCCAGACTGGAGTGCAGTCGTGTGATCTTGGCTCACTGCAACCTCTGCCTCCTGGGTTCGAGCAATTCTCCTGCCTCAGCCTCCCGAGCAGCTGGGCTTACAGGCACCTGACACCAGGCCCAGCTAATTTTTGTATTTTAAATAGAGACAGGGTTTCGCCATGTTGGCCAGGCTGGTCTCAAACTCCTGACCTCAGGTGATCCGCCTGCCTCGGCCTCCCAAAGTGCTGGGATGACAGGCGTGAGCCACCATGTCCGGCTGGTAGACTCCGGACTCTTAAGGAGGATGTGCACTGAATGTTTAAGCCACAGTGTTCCACTCTGTAAGATGGGAAGTAGCAAAATAGAACCAACTGCAAAGGGTTGTGCGGTAGAATCAGCTAATTCACATCAAGCGTTTCAAACAACACCCAAGCGCCGAGAAAACCCTCCACACCTATTAGCTCTTGTCAAAACTCCTCGGACATCCCTATGGGATGGATTCCGTTATCCCTTAGTTATATAGAAAAAAAGGAGGCTCAAAGAAACGCTTATCCCTTAGTTATATAGGAAAACAGGAGGCTCAAAGAAACAAATAGGTGGCTCAAGGGCCAAGCCAGCACCTGGAGGAGAGCTGCTATGTCAACTCAGGGCAGCTGAATGTCAAGCCATAGTCCTCTTTTTTGTTGTTGTTGTTGTTGTTAGCATTTCTTTTCTTTTTTTTTTTTTTGGCTTTTTTGGTTTTTTGTTTTTGTTTCTGTTTGAGGCAGGGTCTTGCTCTTTCGCCCAGGCTGGAGTACAGTGGCACCATCTCGGCTCATTGCAACCTCAGCCTCCTGGGTTCAAGCAATTCTCATGCCTCAGCCTCCCATGTAGCTGGGATTACAGTCACACAAGACCATACCCAGCTAACTTTTTTTTTTTTTTAAGAGATGAAGGTTCTCACTATGTTGCCCAGGCTGTACTATGTTGCCCAGGCTGGTCTCGAACTCCTGAACTCAAGCAATTCTCTAATCTTGGTCTCTCAAAGTACTGGGATTACAGGAGTGAGCCATTGGGCCTGGCCGCTTTTTTTTTTTTTTTTTTTGTGGCCGGATCTCGGCTCACTGCACGCTCCACCTCCCGGGTTTACGCCATTCTCCTGCCTCAGCCTCCCGAGTAGCTGGGACTACAGGCGCCCGCCACCTCGCCCGGCTACGTTTTCGTATTTTTTAGTAGAGACGGGGTTTCACCGTGTCAGCCAGGATGGTCTCGATCTCCTGACCTCGTGATCCGCCCGTCTCGGCCTCCCAAAGTGCTGGGATTACAGGCTTGAGCCACCGCGCCCGGCCTTTTTTAATTGACAGAGAAAAACTGCATTTTAAATACAAGCATGGTGCACAACATGTGTGGAAATATGGCTACATTGCTGAGTGACTCCATCAAGCTAATTACCCTCTGCATTACATCATGTGCTTAGCTTTCTTGTGGTGAGAACACTTAACATCCATCTACTCTCTTAGCAATTTTCAAGTTAATAACGTTGTTATTAACAACAGCCACCAGGCTGTACCAGAGATCTCCCTTATTCCCCCTGTCTAACTGAAACTGTGTATCCCTGGACCAACATCTCTTAATTATTTAATCCTCTTGGCTAAATAATGAGAGCTGCCTGCCATCTGAGTTAGCTGTTAACTCTCACAGTGCTGGAATTGGACAAAGAAGATCCACTCAGAGACCAGAGAGGTTAGGCAATGTGCCTGAAATCACGCAGCTAGAAAGCCACAGATCCCAAATTTCAAACTCAACCCAGGCTCTATAGCCCGTGCTGTGGAGGTGTGCGATCAGAGGTTTTCAAAGTGTCGTCCCAGACTGCGTGCCATGGCCGACACCTGTAATCCCAGTACTTTGGGAGGCCAAGGCGGGTGGATCACTTGAAGCCAGGAGGTCAGGAGTTCAAGATCAGCCTAGCCAACATAGCGAAACTCCATCTCTTCTCCTTCTTCTTTTTTTTTGAAACGGAGTCTCGCTCGGTCACACAGGCTAGTGTGCAGTGGCACAATCTCAGCTCACTGCAACCTCCGCCTGCCAGGTTCAAGCGATTCTCCTGCCTCAGCCTCCCGAGTAGCTGGAACTACAGGTGCCCGCCACCACACCCAGCTAATTTTTGTATTTTTAGTAGAGATGGGGTTTCACCATGTTGGCCAGAATGGTCTC
Organism: Papio anubis; assembly: GCF_008728515.1. Lineage (NCBI taxonomy): Eukaryota > Metazoa > Chordata > Mammalia > Primates > Cercopithecidae > Papio > Papio anubis. The sequence goes on along the minus strand of NC_044995.1, from coordinate 10,843,214 downwards.
GATCTCCTGACCCCGTGATCCACCCACCTCGGCCTCCCAAAGTGCTGGGAATATAGGCATGAGCCACTGCGCCTGGCCCATCTCTTCTAAAAGTACAAAAATTAGCCAGTTGTGGTGGCAGGCACCTGTAGTCCCAGCTACTCGAGAGGCCAAGGCAAGAGAATAGTTTGAACCTCGGAGGTGGAGGTTGCAGTGAGCCGAGATCACGCCACTGCACTCCAGCCTGGGCGACAGAGGCAAGACTGAGACTCTGTCTCAAACAAGCAAACAAACAAAAAACCAACAACGACAACCAGGTGTGGTCCCAGGACCAGCTCCTACCCTAGACTCACCCAATCAGAAACCCTGGGGATGGGTCCAGGTATTACTTTCAGCCTCCTTCCAGCTAATTCTCACACAGGCTGAAAAACAGGCGTGAAAGGCACCCACCTCTGAAGGCATATTTTTGCATCTCTGAGCAATGCTCATCATGAGGAGGTTTTAGCTTTGGGCACCCTGAACCCTGACTCTGTATTTTTCACCCATACTCTGCTCTATCCCCACAGCCAAGATGAGGTCAGTGTCTGACTTTCTCCTCATATTTTCAGGACTTGAGCTTCTTCCCCAGGAACCCCTGACGCAAGCCAGGAGCATTTTTAAAAACTCTTCCCAGAGGGCAAGGGATTTGGGGATGCCGTTGTTTCCGAGGAACTTAGGGAGGCGTTACCTGGTGGGCAGGCGCGGATGCTGGAGTCTCTGCCAGGCTCAGCAAGAGGACGAGGAGGAGGACCAGGGGGACGGAGGGAGCCATCGAAGGCAGGACGACAGATGCCTACAGCTGCGGAACACGCTGCAAGGAGAGAGCAGCCAGTCATTTTCTGAAGCAGGAGGCCAGGTGCATTTCCGACAAGGACAGAGGAATTTATTTTTTAGCTTTATGGAGGCATCATTGAGATACAAAAGTGGTGCATATTTAATGCACACATCTCGAGGAGTCTGGGCGTGTGCAAGCAACCATAATACCATTGCCGCAACCAAGGAACTAAAACCTATTCATCACCTCCAGAAATTGCCCTGTGCTCTTCAATGATTTTCTTTCGGGTAGAGCCCTTCACCTGCCATCTCTCCTACTTTACTGTTTTTTGTTTGTTGTGTTTTTGTTTTTGTTTGTTTGTTTAATGGAGTTTCTCTCTTGTTTGCTTGTTTGTTTGTTTGTTTAATGGAGGTTCTCTCTTGTTGTCCAGGCTGGAGTGCAATGGCACGATCTCGGCTCACTGCAACCTCTGCCTCCTGGGTTCAAGCGATTCTCCTGCCTCAGCCTCCAGAGGAGCTGGGATTACAGGCACCCGTCACCATGCCCAGTTAATATTTGTATTATTAGTAGAGACGGGGTTTCACCATATTGGCCAGGCTGGTCTCAAACTCCTGATCTCAAGTGATCCGCCCGCCTTGGCCTCCCAAACTGCTGGGATTACAGGCATGGGCCACCACCTGTAATCAACAGAGTGAGACTCTGTCCCAAAAAAAAAAAAAAAAAAAGAGAGAATTCCAGGGGAATTAACCCTCTACTTGCCCCATCATCGGATTGAACCCGCCTGGTCCTCCAGTACCCATGCCTTCTGCCCCACTGCCTCCACCACTCCATCTTTGAACCTTTCCATCCCCTTACCTGCCCCTCACCTTTTCCCTGCCACCAATGCCTGGATTTCTTCTGTTATTGTCATCCCTTCGCGCCCCCCATCACTCTCCCAGGAGCCCCTCACTCCCTCCAGCCCTTGGCCCTTCTGGCCTAGGCTCTCACCTCGGTGCAGCTGGCAGCTCTCTGCAGCTCTCTCTGGCTCTGGGCTCCAGTGCCTGGACTCTTTCACGCCCCCTGAGCTTTTATGCCTTCTGAGGAGACAATAGAAGGGAGGGGGGAAAGGGAGGGGATTGGAAGAAGGGAGGGAGAGGGAGTGAAGTGGATGGAGGTGGGGGAACAGTCATCCACTCTAGGGGCTTTCAAAAGCTGGTCTGAGGTCAAAACAGACACCTCATCGCGGGAAATGCGGCTGTGCCTTGGTTTCCCCTGGTAGACCCTGCTCTTCCCCCTGCTTCTGTGCCCCTTTATCTTCCAGCTGTCGTGTTCCAGGCTTTGCAGCTGTTCGAGGGCTCCCTCCCTCCCTCTCTGCCCTCGGTGTGTGTCTTCCTCAGTTGTCTCCACCTGCTACTGGCGTCTCGGTAGCCCTGTCCCCTCTGCCCCCATCAATCCCTGCAAGCCTCGGCAGCTCCCTCGCTGAGCTGCACTTCTGTCTTGCGGTAGACCCTGTTTATTTGTTTACTTGTGAATTGTCTATCTCCCCACCCCCCACCTACCGCCCCTGGCTAGAGGAGACCCCATGAGGGGTGTCAACTGTGTCTTGTTAATGGCTGCGTCCCTAGCCCAGAAGCTCTCAACTAGGAGTGGATGCCGCCCCAGCCTCACCCCAGGACATTTGATCAAGTCTGGAGACATTTTTGTTTGCTCTTTTTTTTTTTTTTTTGAGACGGGGTCTCGCTCTGCCGCCCAGGCTGGAGTGCAGTGGCCGGATCTCAGCTCACTGCAAGCTCCGCCTCCCGGGATCACGCCATTCTCCTGCCTCAGCCTCCTGAGTAGCTGGGACTACAGGCGCCCGCCACCTCGCCTGGCTAATTTTTTGTATTTTTAGTAGAGACGGGGTTTCACTGTGTTGGTCAGATTGGCCTTTTAACTCCTGGTCTCGTGATCCACCCGCTTCAGCCTCTCAAAGTGCTGGGTTACAGGCGTGAGCCACCGCGCCCGGCTGGAGACATCTTTACTTGGGACTTGGGAGGGACTCCTGGCATCTCGTGGGCAGAGGCCAGGGACGCAGCTCAGCATCCCACAGTGCTCAGGAATGGCTGCCCTTGATGACAGAGACCAAGTCCCCAAAGTCAATAGCACCAAAGATGATAAACCCCACAGCAGCCCCTAAAACAGTGGCCGGAGCTCACTCAACACTTGTGGGGTGAACGAATAAAGAGTGTGTCCTTGCTGCATCTCTCTCCTCTGTCATGTGCGTTGATGTATCTGTCTCTGCAGCGTTTTCTCTCTCTCTCTTTGCCCTGACATCAGCTGCTTTCCAGAGGAAAGAACCTTGGAAGAGGTTTTACTCCTGGCATTGCCCTTTGCTGTCTAAGGGACTTGCGGGAATGCCCCGTCCTGGTTGCTCTGTCTCCTCCCTCTCTAAGGGACGGAGGGGACGCCCTGGTCCTGGCTGGGTTCTGTCTCTTCCTCTCCACCGTGGAGGACACATTGCCTCCAAGGCCCTTCCGGCATTCCTTCCGTCGGTCTGTGGCTGGCACTTGTATCTTTGTCCTGTCTTTACACATCCCCATCAGCCCTTACCCCATCCTTTCTCAGCCCAAGGGGAAAGGGAGACCCCAGGAGAGGGATGGAGTGAGAAGGTGAGGTGGGGGATTACAGACACTCTGGTGGGTTCCCGAGCCCCCCTCTGCTGTTTCTCCAAGTCCCTCACTTCTCATCCAGAGGATGACGACAAGGAGGAGGAGGAGGAGTGGGCAGGGGAGGAGAGGGAGGGGGAAGCTTTTAAAGAAGACGAACTGACAAGAAGGTGTGAATGGCTTTGCTGGGAAGGAGAAAGGAGGAGGAGGGAGTGACGCCCACTGCATGGGAGAGAGCTTGGAGCTGGGTTACCTGGAGCCCAGTGGAGGGTCAGAAAAACAGTGGGAAGTCCTTGCCTCACTGCCCATTAGCTAGTTTGTGAAAAGTAAATGAGGGAGGTCCAAAGCTTACTCTCTCTCTCTCTGTTGCTCTCTCTCTCTCTGTCTCTCTCTCTCTCACACACACACACACACAAAACTCAAATGTGCTGCAAAAATGTCACAATGTCACTTTCTTCTCATTTCTTATTTCTTTCTTTTTTTTTTTTTTTTTTTTTTTTTGAGACGGAGTCTTGCTCTGTCGCCCAGGCTGGAGTGCGGTGGCACAATCTCGTGTCACTGCAGCCTCCGCCTCCCGGGTTCAAGCAATACTTCTGCCTCAGCCTCCCTAGTCGCTAGGACTACAGGCATGTGCCATCAAGCCTGGCTAATTTTGTATTTTTAGTAGAGATGGGGTTTCACCATGTTGTTCAGACCGGTCTTGAACTCCTACCCTCAGCTGATTTGCCTGCCTGGGCCTCCCAAAGTGCTGGGATTACAGGTATGAGCCCCCTCGCCCGGCCATCTTTCTTCTCATTTCTGTAACTGAGTCTGTGCCCCGCTCAGTAAATGCGAGCTGTGGACGTGAGCACCGTTTCCTTAGGAGGATGCTGCAGTTTTCGGCCCAGCATCCACTTGGCTTCGGCTGGAGATGATTCCAGCTGGCTTTTGGTTGAATGCTTGCAGCTCCTCTAGGCGCCCCACATGCCATGAGAGTGTGGACTCTATGCCCTGCCCTAGGGGTGAGAAGGAGACTGGCATCTGAACAGATCCTTCCCTCCCTCTTTCCTTCAGGATGGGTAGGTATCTTGGCACCCACATGTACCAGGTCCCTGCGGACAATCCAAATGGGCCTGTGGGCCCCTGTCACAATTATTCCAGCCAGGGAGAGTAGAAAAGACATTTGCTGGGGGGCTTATGAAAATAAACTAAAAACAAAGCTTCCCTGCTCTTTTATTTATTTGTTTATTTTTGAGACGGAGTGTCACTGCAACCTCTGCTTCCCGGGTTCACGCGATTCTCCTGCCTCAGCCTCCCAAGTAGCTGGGACTACAGGCATGCGCCGCCACACCCAGCTAATTTTTGTAGTTTTAGTAGAGACGGGGTTTCACCATGTTAGCCAGACTGGTCTCGAACTCCCGACCTCGAGCAATCCGCCCACCCTGGCCTCCCAAAGTTCTGGTATGACAGGCATGAGCCACTGTGCCCAGCCTCCTTGCTTTTTTTAAACTTATTTTTCCCCTTCGGAGTTTCCTTTCAATTTTCTTTTTTACTTTTTGTTTTTATTTATTTTTAAAATTTATGTATTTATTTATTTTTGAGACAAGGTCCCGCCCTGTCGCCCAGTCTGGAGTGCAGTGACACAATCACAGCTCACTACAGCCTCGACCTCCTGGGCTCAAGCGATCCTCCCACCTCGGCCTCCTGAGTAGCTGGTACTGCAGGCCTGTGCCACCACAAGTGGCTAATTTTTATTTTTCTGTTTGTTTGTAGAGATCGGGTCTTCTTATGTTTCCCAGGCTGGTCTGGAACTCCTGGTCTCAAGTCATCCTCCTGTCGAGACCTCCCAAAGTACTGGGATTACAGGCATGAGCCACCGCACCTGGCCCTTAATTTTTTTTTTTTTTTGAGACGGAGTCTCGCTCAGCTGCCCAGGCTGGAGTGCAGTGGTGTGATCTCAGCTCACTGCAACCTCCACCTCCCAGGTTCAAACGATTTTCCCGTCTCACCCTCACAAATAGCTGGGATTACAGGCACCCGCCATCATGGCTGGCTAACTTTTATATTTTAGTAGAGACGGGGTTTCAGCATGTTGGTCAGGCTGGTCTTGAACTCCTGACCTCAGGTGATTCGCCAGCTTTGGTCTCCCAAAGTGCTGGGATGACAGGTGTGAGCCACCGTGCCCGGCCCTTAATTTTTTTCTTATTTTGAAGTAATTTCAGACTTACAGGAAAGTTGCCAAAAAAATTCCCAGATACTCTGATTTTCCAAATGCTTACATTTCACATTTCATTTCTCTGATCTGTCTCCCACTTCCCCTCTCCCTCTGCCCCTGTTCCTACTCCCCCTCCTCTCTCTCCCTCCCTTCCTGGACGTTGCGGGAGAAGCCGGAAGCTGGGGAGCCGCTTTGTCTCCTGTCGCCAGGAGGGTGTGTAAAGCCCAGGCTGCTGCTGAGCCCCGGGCATTGGGAGACACAGGGAGCTGGTCCTGGGAGCTTGGCAGCTCCCATGTCTGCGCTTCCTGCTCCCTGCCACACTTCTGTTACTTAAGCCATTTGAGTTAGATTTATTTTGAAAACCACATTATTGAGGCATAATCGGTGTGCCAAGAACTCACATAGTTAATGTTACCATTTGATGACTGTGGACACAAACGCCCCTGACACCATCACCACATCCCACAATTCCCTCGTTTTTTTTTTTTTTTTTTCTAATTTGTTATTTAAAAAATGTTTGTGATAGGCCGGACGCGGTGGCTCACGCCTGTAACCCCAGCACTTTGGGAGGCCAAGGTGAGTGGATCACCTGAGGTCAGGAGTTCCAGACCAGTTTGGCCAACACGGTGAAATCCCGTCTCTACTAAAAATACAAAAATTAGCTGGGCGTGGTGGCGGGCACCTGTAATCCCAGCTACTAGGGAGGCTAAGGCAGGAGAATCGCTTGAACCCAGGAGGCGGAGATCGCAGTGAGCCGAGATCGCGCCACTGCATTCCAGCCTGGGCGACAGAGTGAGACTCCATCTCAAAAGTAAAAATAAATAAAAATAAAGTTTTGCTTTTACCAGAATGTTATACAAACTGGATCCTACAGTGTGCAGACTTTTCAGTGTGACTTCTTAACGCATGAGATTCATCCACCCTGCGGGCCTGTGTCAACAGTTAACTCTTGTGTGTGTGTGTATGTGTGTGTGTTTTTTGTTGTTGTTGTTTTTTGTTTTTGTTTTTGTTTTTTTGAGACAGAGTCTCACTCTGTCACCCAGGCTGGAGTGCAGAGGCGCAATCTGGATCTCAGCTCACTCTTATTGCAAGCTCCACCTCCCAGGTGCACGCCGTTCTCCTGCCTTAGCTTCCCGAGTAGCTGGGACTACAGGTGCCCACCACCATGCCCGGCTAATTTTTTGTATTTTTAGTAGAGACGAGGTTTCACCATGTTAGCCAAGATGGTCTCAATCTCCTGACTTTGTGATCCACCCGCCTCGGCCTCCTAAAGTGCTCAGATTACAGGCATGAGCCACCGTGCCCAGCCCAGTTCACTCTTTTTAATGCCATTCCTACAAATTTCTGACAAATTCTTTAGGTTTAAGTCCTAGAAGAAAAGCAACTCAATCAAAAGGTATAAACATTCTTGGATTTTTTTTTTTTTTTTTTTTTTAAGACAGAGTCTTGCTCTGTCCCCCAGGTTGGAGTGCAATGGTGCAATCTCAGCTCACTGCAACCTCTGCCTCCCAGGTTCAAGCGATTCTCCAGCGTCAGCCTCCTGAGTAACTGCAGGTGCCCTCCACCACACTCAGCTAATTTTTCCTGACCTCAGGTGATCCACCTGCCTCAGCCTCCCAAAGTGCTGGGATTACAGGTGTGAGCCACTATGCCCAGCCTCTAGGATTATTAGTATACACATCCAGGTTACTTTTCGACAATCACATCTCAGTTTTCAGTTCCACCAGCACTACAGAAAGATTCTCATTTTACTTGAGAAAGTTACAGTTTTTAGGGAAAGTTCGTGGTAGGGGCTGGACAAGACCTAAGTACTGGTGATGTGGGAGAAACACCTGATTGAATTATTGAACAAGAGGGGTTGAATTCTTAGCTTTTCAAAGAGGGGTGGGTGGGTGAGGCTGAAAATCCCGCTGTTGGAAAGATTCAGATGTGGGAGCCGTCACAGGATGGGAATCTGCCGTCAGGAAGAAAGTGTCAGCGTTCTCTCCCAGGAGCATTTCTGTGCAGAGTTAAGGTGAGTCAGAGTGAAGCAGAGCCAGCGCAATGTCCAAAGCTGAGAACTGCATGTGAAATACATCATCGATGCTGACGCTGCATTCGCACGAGTGGTTCAAGTGGGGGCACATGGAGAGGAGAGGGTTGACTCACGGCGGGAGCCAAACAGGGCGGAAGGACATCCTAGAGTTTGGCCCATGACAATGGTGGGGAGGAGATGAAATAAGCAGATGCTTTTGCCTTCCAAAGGCAGTGGACATCCAGTTACAAAAACAGGAGTGCAGAAGCAGCCAGCAGCCTCCCATGACCTTGAATCAGAAGGAAAGCAGGAAACCGTGTACGCTGGAGGCGGCCAGGTGGGAAATGACGGGCTCTCCCACATTGGTGGGCTGAGTTGTGTCTTTCTGGCTTTGTCCTCCCTCCTCCTCCTCCCCCCCTCCTCCTCCCTCCCTCCTCCCCTCCTCCTCCCCCTCCTCCCCTCCCCCCTCCCTCCTCCTCCTCCTCCTCCCCCTCCTCCTCCTCCTCCCTTTTTTTTGAGACACAGTTTCACTCTGTTGCCCAGGCTGGAGTGCAGTGGCTCAATCTCGGTTCAATGCAACCTCTGCTTCCCGGGTTCAAGTGATTCTCCTGCCTCAGCCTCCTGAGTATCTGGGACTACAGGCACCTGCCACCACACCCCAATTTTTTTTGTATTTTTAGTAGAGACGGGGTTTTTCACTGTGTTAGCCAGGATGGTCTTGATCTCCTGACCTCATGATCTGTCTGCCTCGGCCTCCCAATATGCTGAGATTACAGGCGTGAGCCACCACGCCCAGCCTGAGTTGTATCTTTATGGCTTTTGGTTTTTCTTGTTTTTTGAGACACAGTTTCACACTGTCACCCAGGCTGGGAGTGCAATGGTGTGATCTCGGCTCACTGCAACCTCCGCCTCCCGGGTTCAAGCAATTCCCATGTCTCAGCCTCCCAAGTAGCTGGGATTATAGATGTGTGCCACCACGCCTGGCTAATTTTTGTATTTTTAGTAGAGACGGAGTTTCACCATGTTGACCAGGCTGGTCTCGAACTCCTGACCTCAGGTGATCCACCCGCCTCAGCCTCCCAAAGTGCTGGGATGACAGGTGTGAGCCATTGCGCCCAGCTGGCTTTTGTTTTTTCTGCAGGTGCACAGATAACATTAGTTAAATCGAAAAGCAGGTGGAATGTTGACAAGAATGGGAAGAGAGAGTGCATTCTGCCATTGGCTCTGCTGGAATGTCCTTGCCAGCTACGTGTGGATGATTTCCTATCCTCTTCTCAGGGGCATTTATTGTGGCCACCATTTTTTAAAAATTCTATTTACTTATTTATGTATTTGCTTATTTTTGTCTTAAATTTTTAAATTTACACATACAAATTGAATCTATTTATGGCATACAGCATAATGTTTTGATCTATGTATACACTGTAAAATTATTAAATTGGGCTAATTAACACATCCACCAGCTCATAGACATCATTTTTTTTTTTTTTTTTTTTTGTATTGAGAGTATTTAAAATCTACTCTTGTGGGGCCTGGAGGTTCACACCTGTAATCCCAGTACTTTGGGAGGCCGAGGAGTGGGATCACTTGAGGTCAGACGTTTGGGACCAGCCTGCTCAACATGGTGAAACCTCATCTCTACTAAAAATAAAAAAAAATTAACTGGGCACGGTGGCACACCTGTAATTCCAGCTACTTGGGAGGCTGAGGCAGGAGAATAGCTTGAACCCAGGAGGCAGAGGTTGCAGTGAGCCGAGACCATGCCACGGCACTCCAGCCTGGGCAACAGAGCAAGACTCCATCTCAAAAAACAAAAAAATAAAAAAAATAAAAAAAAAAAAGAACCTGCAACATAGTAGACTTGGAAAAAAATGAAAAAGTAGAATAAAATGAGCTAAAAGAGCTCCATGGAAAGTTGGAGTAGGATGTTGATGTGAGTGTGGTAGGCTGCATCTTTCTTGTTAATAACGCTGGGTATCATAATGGCTTGAGGAAGGGCTATAGCATGGAGGTGTTGTTCAATGTTCAGATGTCAATGGGCCTATCTTCCTAAATAGACACATTTTACCCCTTGTGAGCTAGGCAGGCTCTAAAAATCCATGCCCACATTCTGTGTCATCCAGCAGTTTGGCATCCATAAAAAACAACTGGGTGCAGTGATCCACGCCTGTAATCCCAGCACTTTGGGAGTTCAAGGCAGGCAAATTGCTTGAGCTCAGGAGTTTGAGACCAGCCTTGGCAACCTAGTGAGACCCCATCTACAAAAAATACAAAAATTAGCTGTGTGTAGTGACATGCACCCGTAGTCCCAGCTACTCCAGAGGCTGAGGTAGGAGGATCGCTTGAGCCTAGGAGGTCAAGGCTGTGGTGAGCCTTGATGCCACCACTGCACTCCAGTCTGGGAGACAGAGGGAGATCCTGTCTCAGAAAAACAAAAAACTCCTAAGATTTCAAAATGTAAACCTATATTTGTCTTTGCATCTCACCAAAGAATTCCCCACATATACACAAAATGAAACAATGAAAGGTGGGAGGGGATAGTCCTTGTACAGGTTAAAAACAATTCGTACAGGGCTGGGTGTGGTGCTCACGCCTGTAATCCCAGCGCTTTGGGAGGCCGAGGCAGTCAGATTACCTGAGGTCAGGAGTTCGAGACCAGCCTGGCCAACATGGTGAAACCCCATCTCTACTGAAAATACAAAAATTAGCCTGGCATGGTGGCACACACTTGTAATCCCAGCTACTCAGGAGGCTGAGGCAGGAGAATCGCTTGAACCAGGGAGGCAGAGGTTGCAGTGAGCCGAGATCGCGCCACTGCACTCCAGCCTGGGTGACAGAGAAAGACTCCATCTCAAACAAAACAACAACAACAAAAAAGAAAACAGTTTATACAAAAGCTTTATTATTTCTCTTCCCCACCTGAGATGGGAGGTCAGCACTGGGGGCGGGGAAGTCTGCATTTCCCATAACTCAGTTTGGAGGAAATGTCTCTGTCCATTGTGCTGAATATTCCATCGTCTCACTGGATCAGTTCTTCCTTATCATGAACCCAGGTTAAGGGGTTACAGTTAACCCTCTGAAGGACAAAGGCATACTGTTGCTTAGGGTTGGCTATTTAGTTAGGATTAAGGCCCCGGGCCAGGCGCAGTGGTTCACGTCTGTAATCTCCGCACTTTCAGAGGCCAAGGCGGGAGGATCACTTGAGGTCAGGAGTTCGAGACCAGCCTGGCCAACATGGTGAAACCCCATCTCTACTAAAAATATAAAAATTAACTGGGCATGGTGATGAGTACCTGTAATTCCAGCTGCTCAGGAAACTGAGGCAGGAAAATTTCTTGAACCTGGAAGGCAGAGGTTGCAGTGAGTTGAGATTGCACCTTGAATTCCAGCCTGGGCAACAAGAGTGAGACTCTGTCAAAAAAAAAAAAAAAAAAGCCCCACATATTTCCTGCCCATAATCCAAAGGTCAGTGTCACTCCAACCTCAACCTCCTTGCCCACCATTTCAACCACTTCATCCCCTAGAGAGGAGGGACTGGGGGCTCATCTTCACTCAATGCCAACTCTCAGACACAGCAATGAGGAAACAGCCTCACATTTCACTGGCCCGCTATGGGGTTGCAGGAAATTCACTGCAGACCTCTGGGCCTCCATCTCCTCTTTGGAACACGGAGGAACCAGCTCAGAACTTGCAAATGGGCAGCCAAAACCAGACCCTCAGACGTGCTTTGGGTTTGCCTGTTTGTTTGCATTATGATTTTTGTTTGTTTTGGTGCCTTCATATTGTAGCTCACACAGTGCTTGCTTGCTGTATGTATTTATGTATGTATGTATTTATTTATTTATATTGAGATAGGGTCTCGCTCTGTTGCTCAGGCTGGAGTGCAGTGGCACCATCTTGGTTCACTGCAGCCCAGGTTCAAACAATCCTCCCACCTCAGCCTCCCACATAGCTGGGACTACAGGCATGTGCTGCCACACCAGGCTAAATGCCCACACAGTGTTTTGAAAATTGCAAATCGAATCACGAGCATATAGGGTTTCAAAACTTTTACATAAAGATCTAGATTTCTGTGGTTTTTTTGTTTGTTTTTTGAGACACAGTCACTGTCATTCAAGTAACTGGAGTGCAGTGGTGCAATCTCGGCTCGCTGAAACCTCCGCCTCCTGGGTTCAAGCGATTCTCCCACCTCAGCCTCCCGAGTAGCTGGGATTGCAGGCATGTGCCACCATGCCTGGCTAATTTTGTATTTTTAGTGGAGATGGGGTTTCTACACATTGGTCAGGCTGGTCTCGAACTCCCGACCTCCCAACCTCAGATGATCCGTCCACCTCGGCCTCCCAAAGTGCTGGGATTACACCTGACCCAGCCAAAGTCAGTTTTTTTTTTAATTAAAAAAAAAAAAAAAAAAAGCCTGCATTTGTACTGTTAGCCAATTCCCATAGTGTAAATATTCCATCAGGGCCAATTTCAACATACCAACACTTTAACAACTGTCTTACCACTGCCCGCCCCCCCCCCAAAAATCCTGAATATTTAGTGATTGGTTTTTGTTGTGCTTTTTTTTTTTTAATTGTTTTTTTGAGACAGAGTCTGACTGTGTTGCCCAGGCTGGAGTGCAGTGGCGTGATCTCAGCTAACTGTAACCTCAGCCTCCCGATTCGATTCTCCTGCCTCAGCCTCCTGAGTAGCTGGGATTACAGGTGCCTGCCACCACGCTCAGCTAATTTTTGTATTTCCAGTAGAGACAGGGTTTCACCATGTTTGTTAGGCTGGTCTAGAACTCTTGATCTCAAGTGATCTGCCCGCCTTGGCCTCCCAAAGTGCTGGGATTACAGGCGTGAGCCACTGCGCCTGAAACTTTTCTTTTTTTCTTTTCTTTTCTTTTTTTTTTTTTTTTTTTTTTTTTTTTTTTTTGAGATGGAGTCTTGCTGTGTGTCACCCAAGCCTGGAGTGCAGTGGTGCCATCTTGGCTCACTGCAACCTCTGCCTCCCCAGTTCAAGCGATTCTCCTGCCTCAGCCATCTTAGTAGCTGAGACTACAGGTACGCGCCACCACACCAGCTAATTTGTGTAATTTTAGTAGAGACAAGGTTTTACCATGTTGGCCTGACTGGTCTGGAACTCCTGACCTCAAGTGATCTGCCCGCAGTGGCCTCCTAAGCACTGGGATTACAGGCATGAGCATGACTTGTGGACTCTTTTAGCCCTCACTGTAACCTCCAGATTATGGATTGAATGTTAGTATCCCCTCAAGATTCATATGATGAAAACTAATACCCAAAGTGAAAATATTAAGAAGTAGAGTGTCCGTTGAGCAGTCTAGGGATGGATGGATGGATGGATGGACAGACGGAGACAAAGATAGATAGATAGATAGATAGATAGATAGATAGATAGATAGATAGATAATAAATAGGTAGGACTTTTGGGACATGGTCAAGTCATGAGGGCTTCATCCTTGTGAATAGAATTCATGCTCCTATTTTATTTATTTTATTTTTTATTTATTTATTTTGAGACAGTCTTGATCTGTTGCCCAGGCTGGACTGCAGTGGCTCGATCTTGGCTCACTGCAACCTCAGCCTCCCGGGTTCAAGCGATTCTCCTGCCTCAGCCTCCCGAGTAGCTGGGATTACAGGCGCCCCTGCCACTGCACCCAGCTAATTTTTGTATTTTTAGTATAGACGGGGTTTCACCATCTTGGCCAGGCTGGTCTTGAACTCCTGACCTCGTGATCCACCTGTCTCGGCCTCCCAAAGTGCTAGGATTACAGGCATGAGCCATTGCGTCTGGCCAGGGCTGTGCACTCTTTGGAAATACTGGTCAGTCTGAGGAAGGACCCTGCACTCTGAGGAACGACCACACACTTGTGGAAGTACTGCACACCCTGAGGAAGTACCGCGCACTCTGAGGAAGTACCGTGCACTCTGAGCAAGGACCACGCACTCTTGTAGAAGGACCGCACACTCTTGTGGAAAGACCGCGTACTCTGAGGAAGGACCGTGCACTCTTGTAGAAGGACTGCACAGTCTGAGGAAGGGCCGCGCACTCTAGTGGAAGGACCGCGCAATCTGAGGAAGGGCTGCGCACTCTTGTGGAAGTACCGCGCACTCTGAGGTAGGACCGCGCACTCTGAGGAAGGACCGCGCACTCTGAGGAAGGGCCGCGCACTCTTGTGGAAGGATCGCGCACTCTGAGGAAGGACCGTGCACTCTGAGGAAGGACCGCGCACTCTTGTGGAAGGACCGTGCACTCTGAGGAAGGACCGCGCACTCTAGTGGAAGGACCGCGCACTCTGAGGCAGGGCCGCGCATTCTTGTGGAAGTACCGCGCACTCTGAGGTAGGACCGCGCACTCTTGTGGAAGTACCGCGCACTCTTGTGGAAGTACCGCGCACTCTGAGGAAGGGCCGCACACTCTTGTGGAAGTACCGCGCACTCTTGTAGAAGGACCGCCCAGTCTGAGGCAGGGCTGCGCTCTCTGACGAAGGACCGCGCACTCTTGTGGAAGGAACGCGCACTCTTGTGGAAGGACTGCGCGTCTGAGGAAGCACCGTGCACTCTCGTGGAAGGATCACACACTCTGAGGAAGGACCGCGCACTCTTATAGAAGGACCGCGCCTCTGAGGAAGGACTGCGCACTCTAAGGAAGGACCGCGCCTCTGAGGAAGGACCACCCACTCTAAGGAAGGACCGCCACTCTGAGGAAGGACTGCTCAGTCTGAGGAGGTACCGCGCAGTCTGAGGAAGGACTGCTCAGTCTGAGGAGGTACCGCGCAGTCTGAAGAAGTACCGCGCACTCTGAGGAAGGACTGCCAGGTTGTCTCTCTGGAAAGTTTCCTGTTGCTCACGCAGAGAATATTCAAGTTTTGTTTCAGCCTTCCAGAATTTCCCTCCTGCCTGGGGGAATCATCCTCCACCCTGTTATTCAGTCTTGGAGGAAGGCACCACCCATCATTGGATGTCAAATCAGAGCTCCCCCAGGCTTAGCAGGTGTGGGCGCGGCAGTGTGAGGGAGTCAGATCTCCATCTGTCTGGTCTCGCCTTGTTCCTAGTCCTTTTCAGGGGTGCTCTTCCAGCTCCCTCCAATCCATCCAGGACTGTCCATCATGAGTGACGCAAAGGCAAAGAGCGGGGCAGGACAGCCTGGCTGACTTCCCCCCCCCGCCCCGAGACCAGACACGGTGTGTTGGTGTGTTGGTTGGAGGGGTCCCCAAAGGGACACAGAAGTCCCGGGGCGGTGGGGGGGGGGGGGTGGTTCAGAAGAGAAGAGATGGAGCCTGAATGGGCAGAAGCAGCAGCTGTGCTGTTAGGAGCTGGAGTGAATCCTGTGAGCCCAGACCCCTGGGATGAGATCCACAGACGTGGCCCAGTCCTTTACTCTTTTGGTGCCTCAGTTTCCCCATCTGTACCATGGGGTAACAACAGAGCATGCCTCTTTGGTTGGTTATGATGATAAACTGGACTTTAAAAAGGTCTGGCCCAGCACACTCACTCTGTGTTTGCTGTTATCAGAATCCCATCCTCAGACCCTGGCCTGACACCACCTCTCACTGCCTCTCATGCCCCCCAGTCGCTTCCTGAAGGTCTGCAGCTTCTCCTAAGGAAAGATACCACTACTACTCCTGCTGCCCTCCTCCCCCAACCTTGCCTAGTTCACAAGACAGGAGGAAAGAGAGAAAGGAACAAAAGTAAGATAAATAGACAACCTTGGCACCACCACCCGGCCCTAGGAGTTAAAAAAAAAAAAAGTAACAATAATAACATCAACCCCTGGTCTAAGCTACTTGTGTTATCTGTAAATCCCAGACCCTGTATGAAAAAAGTATTGTAAAACTTTTTGTTCTGTTAGCTGATGCACGTAGCCCCCAGTCACGTTTCCCAAGCTTGCTCAATTTATCATGACCCTTTCCTGTGGACCCCTTAAAGTTGTAAGCCTTTAAAAAGGCCAAGAATTTTTTTTCTGGGGAGCTCAGCTCTTAAGATACGAGTCTGCCGACACTCCTGGCCAAATAAAGAAACTCTTCCTTCTTTAATCCGGTGTCTGAGGAGTTTTGTCTGCGGCTCGTCCTGCTACACTCCCAGCCCATCTTCTCCCCCGCACAATGGGCATGGTAACATCCTTAACACGCACCTCTCAGTGTGAAACCAACCCGCTGAGGTTACACACCAAGTTCCTGTAAGTGTTCTGCATTCGTTACTTTATTTTCCTTTTGAGATGAAGTCTCGCTGTGTTGCCCAGGCTGGAGTAGGGCAGTGGTGCAATCTCAGCTCACTGCAACCTCCACCTCCTAGGTTCAAATGATCCTCCCACCTCACCCTCCCAAGTAGCTGGGATTCCAGGTGTCCACCATCATGTCTGGCTAATTTTTGTATTTTTAGTAGAGTCAGGGTTTCACCGTGTTGGCCAGGCTGGTCTTGAACTCCTGAGCTCAAGCGATCCGCCCGCCTTACCCTCCCAAAGTGCTAGGATTACAGTGTGAGCCACTGCACCCAGCCTTTTCAAAAACAGGCCCTTTCCAGGAGGGGCATTACTACCAGTCCTGTTTTAGGAGGTAGGTGCTGAGGCCTGTGGTCACTTGCCCTTCCTGGACAGCCTGGCACCTAAACCCTTCCCTGCACTGAGTCTGGAAGGCAGACCTAGGCTCCAGTGATGTGCCCTGGACTGTCCAGGTGACTTGTGTTCCCAGATGCCCTTGCAGCCCAGCTTGGGCTGTACATGCCCCAGCGCTTGACTCTGAGCCAGAAGCTGAAGCAGAGCACAAGGCAGTGATCGTGGGGGGGCTCGGACACAAGGCAGTGACCATGGAGGGTTTGACACAGAACCCCTGCCAGGCTCAGGCACTGGGCACGCAGAAACCAAAAGGACCAGGGTGAAGCCAGCCCCAAGACTGAGTGGCAGGGGAGTGGTCAGACCAGCGCTCTCATCCTCCTTTCCGAAGTCTGACAACTGCCTTTCATCCACCTGCAGAGGCTGGAGATTTCCTCCCTGGAGAGAAGGAACTGGGGTTGCTCGCTGAGCTGACAAGAGGCGGCACCCTGGAAAGATGGAGCTGGCCAAAGCCTGTCCTCCATATGGAACATCCTCCTTGGTCAACGGCTCCAACTAAAGATGAGAGGATTGCTCAGGCGGCAGGACAGGCCACCCGAGACCTACCGACACTGACACCCAGGACCCCAGCGAAACAGTGGCCTTAGCAAGGGAGGTAGGTGCCATTATCATCACTCACGGATGTGGAACTCATGCTCAGAGGGTATGACCAACAGGTAGGTCCCCAGCCAGGAAGCTGAAGGGCTCAGACGCGAACCCAACTCAGTGTGGTGTTCGGCAGGTCCCTTCCAGGAGCCTCATCCCTGCCTCCATAGGATGGAGGTGGAGACAGCCCTCCTGAGGATACATTTCCTGCACTGCTTCCCACGGCTGTGCCCAGACTCCCAGAGCTTCTCTCATGCCGAGAGAGTCTGCGGTGGGAACCAAGACAGCAGACCCCAGGAAGCTGCTCCAGACAGAGTCCAGACAGAGCACAGACTCCGGGTCTACACACAGTGACTTTATTACTCTCTGGATGCTGGTGAACTGCCATCCCCAACCAGCTTCATGGGAGCAGGCATCTCTGTCCATCCCATGCCTTTGGGTCACGGGGGCAGCGAGATCAAGGAGCCCACAGCGACGCCCTGGGTTCAACTTGTCAGAGCCATCAGCCGCTGCCTCCCGCTGCCCCCCCAATCTGTCCTGTGGGAAGAGAATTCCTAGGGACAAGACCCAGACCCCTTTCCTTCAGCCTCCGCTTCATCAAGGGGGCCTGGCCTGTGGCTGCTCCTGAGCTCTTCCTCGCCTGCCCCTCAGGGGTCCCAGGTCCTCACCTCTGCTTTTCAGGCAGGAAAAGGGCGGGGAGAGAGGAATGGAGGAGGGTGAGGGAGGCTGGGCCGAAGGAGAGAGAAGGTGGGGGAAGGCGGAGACATTAGGAAGAGGCCCCTTCACACAGCGAGAGAGGCCGAGAAATCAGGGAGAAGAGGGGCTGAGGTGAGACCTGAGCAGGAAAGTTAAATCTGGGGGAAAAGGAGTTGGAAAGGAATAGAGAGGAAGGCGTTGGGAAGTTCAGACAAGGGAGGCGGCGGTGGAGGAGGGTGGGCGGGAGGGAAGGAGGAGGAGGGGAAGAGGCCAAGTGGCGCTGGGAGAGAGGAGGGACGGCCCAGGGGGCAGCACCAAGGGCGGGAGGCGCCGCGGGCTGGGCGGCGGCTAACCCAAGGGCCAGGGCGGGAAGGGGCCCCCACCATCGGGGCCCGGGGCGGCCGTCCCTTGCGTGCTGGCGGCTGCCCTGCCGTGGATGCGCTGGTGGCGCAGCACGTGCTCGCGGCGCCCGAAGCCCTTGCCGCACTCCCAGCAGGCAAAGGGCCGCGCTCCCGAGTGCGTCTTGCGGTGGCGCACCAGGTGCTCGCGCCAGTAGAAGGTCTTGCCACACTCGCAGCACGCGTGGGGCTTCTCACGGGCGGGCAGAGGGCGCAGCGCGGGCCCGGGGCTGCCGGGGTGCGTGTCGCGGTGGCGCCGCAGGTGCTCCTTGCGCCGAAAGGCCTTCCCGCACTCCGGGCAGGCGTGCGGCTTCTCGCCCGAGTGGCTCTGCCGGTGGCGCAGTAGGTGAGCTGGTTTCAGGGACGTCTTGCCGCACTCGGGGCAGGACGTGGTGCCCGGGGCCGCCAGGAAGGCGGGCAGGCCAGGCGCCAGCGGGGGGCTGCTGGGCTCCTGCTTGTAGGGGCGCACAGCCTGGGAGTCCCCAGGCGCCGGCCCCTCAGCCCCAGGGGCAGTGCCTGCTGGGAAAAGAAACAGAGTCAGCGTCTGGGTCTGCACCAGGGCAGGGCAGGCACAGCACAGGCTGAGGTGGAGGCAGGGAGGGAACGCTTAAAGCAGAAACCATTGGGGTGGGAAGAGGGCTGGGATGTGGGCTTCTTATTCATGCCTGTGTCCCCCGTACCTAGTAGTCCCTGGCATACAGTCAATGCCCCATACTTAAGAGTTGATGGCTGGCTGGCTGGATGATGGATGGGTAGATGAAGAATGTGTGGGTGGATGATGGCTGGATGAATAGATGGATGATGGATGGATGAATGTCCAGATGATGGATGGATGAATGTACAGATGATGGATGGATGAATGTACAGATGATGGATGGGTGGATGAAGAATGTGTGGGTGGATGATGGGTGGATGAATAGATGGATGATGGATGGATGAATGTACAGATGATGGATGGATGAATGTACAGATGATGGATGGGTGGATGAAGAATGTGTGGGTGGATGATGGGTGGATGAATAGATGGATGATGGATGGATGAATGTACAGATGATGGATGGATGGATGTACAGACGATGGATGGGTAGATGAAGAATGCGTGGGTGGATGAATGTCCAGAGGATGGATGGGTGGGTGCGTGGGTAAGTAGATGGATGGATGGGTAGATGATGAATGTGTGGGTGGATGAACGTCCAGATGATGGATCGGTGGGTGCATGGGTAGATGAGTAGATGGATGGATGGGTGGGTGATGATGGATGGATGACAGAAGGATGGTGGGATTGGTGTGAGGGGGAACAGGTGAAGGATGGATGGATGCCTGGTTGAATGACAGAGGGATGGATGGGTGAATGGGTGGGTATATGATAAAGAAATGGATAGGTGGAGGGTGGATGATGGCTAGATGGGTGCATGATGGAGGGATGGGTGGACCTCCAACCCCAAGGCCCACTGCACCCACAATGCCCGCCCCTTGGGTCCGAACCCTGGGGCTCCTCAAGGGCTGGGGTCCAGGTCTGCCCTTATCCTGGTGCCAGGATCGTTCACTGAACACCCCCATCCCCGGTGCTGGGGGCTGGCAGGGAGAACCAGGGAGGCCAGTGGCTCACCTAAGGGAACCATCCCGCTGTCCTCCTTTCCAGCTGTGGCCCCAGGGCCCTGCGTCACGTTCTGAGGCGCCCTTGTTGCTGACGACCCATCAGGGGAGGTTGCTGGCCCCTGAAATAAGAGCACACGTTTTGAACTCAGACACCTGAGTGACGGCCTCTATTTCTCCCTCTCCCCACCACCGTCAACCAGCTGTGGAATCCCATCCCTGCTGGGGGGAAGCCACAGTCATGCTGGGGGACACTGAAGCTGCCCCATGGAGAGGCCCACAGGTGAGGAACCAAGGCCTCCTGCCAACCCCCTGGCAGGGAGCCAACCTTCAAATGACAGCCCGGCCAACACTGCACTGTGACCTCACAGGAGACCCTGGGCCAGGTCCGCGTGTCCAAGCCACTCGCAGACTCCTGACCCACAGAGGCTTTCTGAGCTGACAGATGTTACTGTTTTACACCCAAGTTTGGGGTGACTTGTCAGGAAGCAAGAAGTAACTAATATACCTGTCTCAGACCAGCTTCTTCCTGCCCTTTGGATAAAGTGCTAGCTCCTTAGCAAAATGCAGAATACATAAGCTTTTTGGTGAGTCTGTCTTTCGCCAGGCTGGAGTGCAGTGGCTCGATCACCGGCTCACGCAAGCTCCGCCTCCAGATTCGCCATTCTCCTGCCTCAGCCTCCCAAGTAGCTGGGACTACAGGCGCCCGCCCTGCGCCCGGCTAATTTTTTGTATTTTAGTAGAAGCCCGAGGTTTCCACCGTGTGTAAGGATTAGTCGATCCTCCTGACCTCGTGATCCACCCGTCGGCCTCCCAAAGTGCTGGGATTACAGGCTTGAGCCACCCAGCCCAGCCTTTTTGGGAATGAGTCTCCCTCTGCTCGCCGGGCTGGAGTGCAGTGGCGGATCTCCGGCTCACTGCAAGCTCCGCCTCCCAGGTTCACATGTTCTCCTGCCTCAGCCTCCCAAGTAGCTGGGACTACAGAGCCCGCCATCTCGCCCGGCTAGTTTTTTTGTATTTTTTAGTAGAGGCGGGGTTTCACCGTGTTTGCCAGGATGGTCTCGATCTTCTGACCTGCGTGATCCACCCGTCTCGGCCTCCCCAAAGTGCTGGGATTACAGGCTTGAGCCACCGCGCCCGGCCTACATAAGCTTTTAACTTGGGAAAAACATAAACTAAGTTCAGAAACGACTTTTCTCGGCGTGAAACAGCAGAACAGCTGCCAAGCAGGATGGCACCAGCCAGGAAGACCAAAAATTTAAAAACTTTCAGTCCAACTCTGGTTGTGGTTTCTTTGCCCTACTACATCATTCCTCAAAACCACGTCCCCAAGGGAAGGGGATGGCAATTCTTCTGGTGCCGGTGACAGCTAAGCCACGCACCACACCTTTTCCCTGTTTCAAATCTTTTTGGTCACAGGAGTACCTGGATCATAAAGCAATCCTTGGTGTGAAAATTAGCAGTGCTTAGGCCGGGAGCGGTGGCTCAAGCCTGTAATCCCAGCACTTTGGGAGGCTGAGGCAGGCAGATCACGAGGTGAGGAGTTCGAGACCAGCCTGGCCAACATGGTAAAATCCTGTCTCTACTAAAGATACAAAAAATTAGCTGGGCGTGGTGCCACGCACCTGTAATCACAACTACTCGGGATGCTGAGGCAGGAGAATCACTTGAACCCGGGAGGCAGAGGTTGCAGTGAGCCAAGATCACGCCACTGCACTCCAGCCTGGGCAACAGAGTGAGACTCTGTCTCAAAAAAAAAAACAAACAAACAAAAACCCAGCAGGGGCAAACCATCTGCCCTCACTCTGACAGACAAGAAAACGTTTTCTAAAGAAGGGGTCAAGATACAGGAGCATGGGCGTGGCGGCTCATGACTGTAATCCCAGTGACTCAGGTGGCTGAGGCATGGGACGGGGGCTTGGCACAAGGCTGACTAGATCCTGGGTGCCTCCCAACCTGGCTATGGCACCGTGATGGGCTCAGGGCCCCATCGGAGAGTCAGAACAGCACAGTCTCACCCAGGCCCAGAGCACCACCCTGGACCACCCTCCAGCTCCTTGGCCCGTGGCGGGGCTCCCATGACCCTTGTGTGTTGTCGGCCACAGGCAGAGGCCGGGCAGGGGTGCTGTCCTGGCCTCAGCTCAAGGGCACCGGGGTCGACACACCTGAGAGTGGAGCCCGGGAAGCCGTGCCAGCCGGGGGTTCTCCCAGAGATCTTGGGCACAGAAAAGCCTGAGATCTACCCATTCCTCTGGGAACTTCCCGGTTTGAGGTCCCAGAGACAGGGGATGCTGGCCAGGCATCATCCACAGGAGGAGACATCCAGGGCACACCCACGCGGGGACAGGTGCCCCTTGCGGGGCCAGGCACACAGAAGCGGGGGAGCACGGAGCAGCCCCAGGCTCCTAGTCCTCCCTGTGATTTTGTGATATGTATACATTGGGTTCTGTCTATGGCTCCTGGCTCATGACTCCCACAGCCCTTGTTACAGTCTTGTTCTAACGCTGGGAAGTTTTAGGCCTCTGAAAGTCTCTCCCTGACCTTCTGCCCCACTTTCACCTGCTCTTCTTTCTCCGCAAGGCGGGCCTTAAAAACTAAAAATATACTTCAATCTTCCCCCACCTCTGGCTATAGAAAAATTTTCTGACCTAATTTATCTGATTGTGGCCATAACACCCCCCTTCAGAAGGGGTCCTGCCCCTACCCTGGAGGAAAGAAGGCTGAACAGGGAGGCCAAGAAGGGTCTGAACACACAGGCCTTGTGAGGTTTCCCTGCTCGGTCTACTCGGATTAGATCACACACGTTTTATCTAATCGCATTTCTACATGGCTGTCCATGCTTCAATTATACCTCTAACCAAGTCTCCGTAAAAGGCCCAAAGGACAGGGTTCAGGGAGCTTCAGAGAGCGGAACACGCGGAGGCGGACAGCGAAGTAAACCAGACCTCACCCTCATGCCGGGAGGAGGGTGCACCCCAAGTCCACAGGGACAGAGGCTCCTGCGCTCGGAACCCTTCCAGACCTCACGTACGTGGCTCTCCATCTGGCTGTTCGCCGGTATCCGTTAAAATCTCCTTGGTGATAAATCGGTAAACATGTCTCCCTGGTTCTGTGGGCACGCTAGCACATTAACCGAACCGGAGGAGCGGCTGCGGGAGCCCGACTTTCAGCCCGTCAGTTGGAAGCACGGATGAAATAACCTGGGGCTTGTGACTGGCATCAGAAATGGGGGGCCAGTCTTGGGGCGTGAGCCCTCAACCTGTGGGAGCTGGCGCTGTCTCCAGGGAGACCGTGTTGGAAATGCGTTAGAGGACACCCAGCTTGCATCTGCTGCAGAGCTGATTGCTTGTACAGTATGTGAGGGGACGCCCCCTCCAACATTTGGTCACACACGTCTTCTGTGGTCACTGATGCTGAGAATAGAAAAAGATACTGCGAGTGTGTTTTTTCCACAGATCCCCCTGCCCCTGAACCAGCTCTGTCACCTCGGGCAAGCTGCTTCCCTTCCCTGAGATGACTCCAGGACCTGGGACAGACCCTGCGGGGCTGCGTGGAGACTGGACAAGACGCCGCTGCTGTGCAGTGAGGATTAGCCCTGTCCAGAGAGGTCTGGCCTCTGCCCTCGGCTCCAGGGAGGGTCATGTCTACGCCCCCCGAACACACTGCCTGATGGCAGAGTCTGCTCACCTGGGGCACTGGACCACCTGGGTGGGCTGAGCCAACAGTGTGACTCAGGGTTGGGGATCTGGGCCACGTGCATCAGCTCTGCCTCTGCCGGGGCTGGAGGAGAAGGTCAGCATATCCACACACGCAACCCCAATCGACACCCAGGGCGCCGGGCTTGGGGGAGCGTCCCTGGCCAGCAGCTCCCCTGCATGCTGTCACACATTGTTGCCGAGAGGAGTTAGCGCTGTCCACACTCCACAGCGGGAGGACAGCTGGAAGCTCGGAGCACAGAGCCTTCCTCCACCCATTCCACACATCTATTTCCTTGGCTGGTTGTCATCTGTGTCCTTTCTCTGTAATAAGCTGTGACCCTGTGTGTGACTGACGGAGCCAATATGGCACGGCTAGGAACACACTGCCTGATGGAGCCCTCCTTACATCCATCCCTGGAGGGCTCAGGAATCCAGATTCCAAAATTGCAGCTGAGGAAGCCAAGGTTCTGAGAGTCCCAGACACGCGTCCAAGGTCACCCAGCTTGGAAGAGGTGGAGGCAGGACTCATATCCAGCTTTGAAGTCTGTGTACTTTAACTGAGAGACTCTGGTCGGCTTTGAAGTCTGTGTGCTTTAACTGAGAGACTTCCTAAGGATGGAGCATCCTCATGTATCTGGGCTAAGCTCCACCTGCCCCAGCACATCAGCCTGTCCACCCACTGCAGGTTCAAGCTGCCCATGTTCTGTTGAGGATCCCATGAGACTGGCTGCAACCTTCTTTTCCTGTGCTATCCTTGTCCTGTTAGGTGGTTGGGGGTGGGGGTGGCAGCCTTGCCAATGAGCTGGGGAACACCTTCCCTGTGTTCTGGAAGTTTGTGTGAAAGATGAGAAGATGAAGCTGGCATGGTGGCTCACGCCTGTAATCCCAGCACTTTGGGAGGCCGAGGTAGGCGGATCATAAGGGCAGGAGTTCAAGACCAGCCTGGCCAACATGGTGAAACCCCGTCTCTCCTAAAAATGCAAAAAAAATTAGCCGGGCGTGGTGACACACGCCTGTAATCCCAGCTACGCAGGATGCTGAAGCAGGAGAAGTGCTTGAGCCTGGGAGGTGGAGGTTGCAGTGAGCCGAGACCACGCCACTGCACTCCAGCCTGGGTGACAAGAGTGAGGCTCCACCCCCAAAAAAAGAACAGATGAGAATGATCAGTTCCTTGGAGGCCTGGCAGAACTTACACATAAAGTGCTGGAACTCAGTGCCTTCTATATGCGAAGGTCTTTCATCACCTTTTGATCTCCCCCTCTCTGGTTTCCAGACTCTCACATCTGCCACTACGTCATGAGCATATGCTGGTGATTTATGTTTTCCTAGAAAACTGTCCATTTCATCTAGGACTTTGAATGCATTGTGCACGCTGAACACGGTGTTCTCAAGAGCTGTCAAATCCGCTCCATCCCCGGCTTTGCTTCCACCATCAGTGTTTGTGCTGTTTCTTGTTTTCCCCCTAGTCAACTTGCTGAAGGTTTGCGCTATTCTGCCATTCTTTTCAAATATTGAGTCTGGGGTTTGATTATCAACCTGTCCTCTGCAAATCTGCTAAGTTTGGCTTTAACACTGAACAGCTACCCTGTGCTATTTTCCTGTGCTCCTGGCTGCCTCTGGAGCCCCACGGCCTCCCCTACAACTCTGACCTGAGACGCAGGCTGACTGGGGCATTTCCTGTCAAGCTAACCGGGTACTGGCTGCAGCTGCCTCTCCCCGCCTCCCAGGCCTACCCCACTGGCTTTTCTCTGCATTTCCCTGCTTGGCAGACGCCCTGCCCCCATCCGTCTCAAACTATCCCCTTTCCCTATTGTGTGCCTGAGGCCAGATGCTGAGTGACTACAGCCAGCTCATTCCATCTTTCTGGGCAGATCAGATTCTCTCTCCACAGAAGTGAGGAAGGCGACCATATCCTGGTCTTCCTGTCAAACCCTGTATTTCAAAGCAGGAGAAGAGGAGGCTGGGAAGGGTTAGCCATTCCCTCCAGAGCAGGAGAAGAGGAGGCTGGGAAGGGGTAGCCACTCCCTCAATGAGTATTTTTGTAGCACCTACTATGTGCCCAGCACCATCCTGAGCTCCAGGGACACATCGCTGAACAAGACAAGGCCCCAATCCACATGACGCTACATGAGACTATACTCCAGCTGGGGCTGGACATACCATAAAAAAATCATAAGCGAACTCCACAAGACAACGTAGCCAGGAGGGGGTTTCTCTAAGTCCCCTAGACTCTGAGGAGATGGAACAGTCCTTAGAACCATGGAGCCCGTGATTCCCAAATGGCCCCTGTTCTCCCTCGAATGGAAGAGTCTGCCCCCTCCTGGATGATGGGCTCGCTCTCTTTTTTTTTTTTTTTTTGAGACGGAGTCTCTCTCTGTCGCCCAGGCTGGAGTGCAGTGGCCGGATCTCAGCTCACTGCAAGCTCCGCCTCCCGGGTTTATGCCATTCTCCTGCCTCAGCCTCCCGGAGTAGCTGGGACTACAGGCACCTGCCACCTCGCCCGGCTAGTTTTTTGTGGTTTTTTTTAGTAAAGACGGGGTTTCACCGCGTTAGTCAGGATGGTCTCGATCTCCTGACCTCGTGATCTGCCCGTCTCGGCCTCCCAAAGTGCTGGGATTACAGGCTTGAGCCACCGCGCCCAGCCGATGGGCTCTCTCTCATTGGTGGTTCCCAACCCCAGTGGCTCACACAGGTCATGAGGCACTTTTTAAAAAAATGTGAAAGTCTAATAGTTGGCAAAGGATGCATTCAGAATAACGTGAACGAATCTCAAGGGCAAGAAAACAACCCAGTCTGAAAATGGCCGGAAGACTTTGCTGCAGACCAAATGTTTGTATGCCTCGCAAATTCTTATGTTGAAATCCTAACCCTGAAGATAATGAGATTACATGGGGTCTTTGGGAGGCGATTAGGTCATGAAGGGGGAGCCCTCATGAATGGGATTAGTGCCCTTCTAAGAAAGACCCCAAAGAAATCCCCTCACCCCTTCTGCCATGTGAGGACACAGCAGGAAGGCACTATCTGTGAACCAGCAAGAGGCCCTCACCAAACACTGAGTCAGCCTTGATCTCAAACTCTCCAGCCTACAGAACTGTGAGAAATACATTCCCTTTGTTTTCAGCCAGCAGCCTAGGGTACCTTGTTTCAGCAGCCCAAACAGACTAAGACGTCACATGACCCAGCAACCGCACTCCTGGGCGCTTACCCTAGATAAATGAAAATGTGTGTTCACACAGAAACGTATTCAGAGACGTAAACCAGTTCTATTAAAACAAACAAACAAACTGGAATCAACCCAAATGTCCTTCAACAGGAGAATGGAGACATTCAGTTAAAAAATTACTGAATCTGAGGCCCCACTCACCTCACAACCACAACTTCAAATCTGAAAGTAAAATCCTGGCAACAGTATATTTTTTTTGAGACAGAGTCTCACTCTGTCTCCTAGACTGGAGTGCAGTGGTGCAACCTTGGCTCGTTGCAATCTCCAGCTCCTGGGTTGGAGCGATTCTCCGGCCTCAGCCTCGTGAGTATCTGGGATTACAGGCATGTGCCACCACGCCCAGATAATTTTCATATTTTTAGTAGAGACGCAGTTTCGCCATGTTGGCCACACTAGTCTTGAACTCCTGACCTCAGGTGATCCGCCCACCTTGGCCTCCCAAAGTGCTGGGATGACAGGCATGAGCCACTGTGGCCGGCCGACAGTATTTTTTAAAAGCTACCAGGTAAGTTCTACCACATTCTACCAGCACAGGAGCCTCTCCTCGGCTGTCCTCTCTTTCTCATCGTGCAACGCCTCGGTGAAAACTCTTGAGGACAGGTGGGGACCCACAGACCAGATGCCGAGAAACTCCAATCCACAGCAGCGCCCCCAGATGTCAGCTGTCTCTACACCACCGTCAGCTGCAATGGCTATTGCCTGGGCTCTTATTGCTCTTCTTTACTTTTACCTAAAACTAAAATAACACTGACTTAAGGCCACATTGTATCATTGCCGGAAATGGAAAGCCAGTATCCTGTGCCAGAGAGAGAGGTCATGGGCAATTCAATCACTCACAGCAGTGTTATTCCAGTCCACGTGGACACGGATAGAAGAAGGCTCTGAGCCTGAGATCTGCTCTCATTAAAACAAGAGTAACAAATACAAGAGAGATGCTAAAGACATCCCAGAGCCACAGTAAGAGGTTTGCCTCGGAGCAAGCAGAGAGAGTGCAGGAGAGTCCTGATGGCCCTGGAGCCCAGCGATTGCCGAACTTTTAGATTCACTGAACCAATAGAACTCTCACTGCATCCCTGAGTGGAAGTTTTTTTTTTTTTTATTTTGCAAGATATATACATTAAAAGCAACAATAACCACCACCTACTTTTACCATCTTTTCCTAAAAGAACATTTTAATGCCAACGAAACAGATGGCATGAGCTCAGAGTAATAACAGTGGCTGAAATCTACCTAGACAGCACCCATGTGCCACGTCCTGTTCTGAGGAGTCATGGAAACTGGATAGGGCGCAACCCTGAGGCTAACGGATTCCATGTTAGTTCTATTCCACTCCCACTTCACCTTGCATTTACCTCACCTCTATGGCAGACAGAATAATGGCCCCAAAGACGTACATGGTCTGATCCCCAGAACCTGTCACCCGATGTCTCAGGGCAACAGGGACTCTGCAGATGTTAGGGAGTTAAGCACGGACATGGGGAAACTCTCCTGAACTATCCTGATGGGCCCAGTGTCATCACAGGCATCCTAAGACATGACCACAGTACACCATGGAATACTATGCAGCCATGAAAAGAAATGAGTTCATGTCCTTTGCAGGGACATGGATGAACTAGAAGCCGTCATCCTCAGCAAACTAACACAGGAACAGAAAACCAAACACCGCATGCTCTGATTCAGAAGTGGGAGCTGAACAATGAGAACACATGGCCACAGGGAGGGGAACATCACACACTGGGGCCTGTTGGGGGATGGGGGAAGGGGAGAGACAGTATTAAGACAAACACCTAAGGCATGTGGGGCTTAAAACCTAGATGACTGGTTGGTACGTGCAGCAAACCTTCATGGCACATGTAACAAACCTGCATGTTCAGCACATGTATCCCAGAACTTAAAGTAAAATAAATAAATAAATAAAAGAAGTGACCATGGGACCTAAGGGGGTCAAGGTCAGAGGAGTGATGGGGGATGGAAGCAGAGGTCGGCGTGCAGCACTCTGAGGACGGAGGAAGGGCCGTGAGCCAAGGAATGCGGGCAGCCTCCAGGTGCTGGAAAAGGCCCAAAACGGATTCTCTCCTAGAGCCTTGAGAAGAGATGTGGCTCTGCAGACAAAACCTTGATTTTGGAGCCTTGAGAAGGGATGTGGTTCTGCAGACACCTCGATTCTGGGCTTCTGACCTCCAGAACCGTAACAGACTTGTGTGATTTGTGAGCTGCTGGGTCTGCGATTTGTTACAACCTACTTTCGGGAACAATGACCCAGAAGGAGGGTGAGGATAGAGAAGCCAGAGCCGGCACAGAGGTGCCAGGAGGTGGGAGCAGAGGAGGGGTGAGCTGTATCCCAGACAATAAGAGGGGGGAGTGTTTAGGGGCTGGTCAGGCTGCTTGAGAAGGGAGATGGACGAGGCCACTGGCAGCCTTGACAGGAGCTGCTCCCTCTGGAAGAAAGGAAGGACGCCCGGCTGCCGTGGACTGAAGGCTTTGCTTGCTTTGCCTCACTGAGATGCCACCTCTCTGCTGCTACATCCCAGCACCCAGCAGGCACTCGGCACGCACTTACGAGGAACACCCGGCCGCTCTGACTCTTCACCCTCCTGCCACTGGGGACTCAGGCCTCGCGCAAACACCCCCTCACTCAGGGCCGTTGCACTGGCTGCTCCCGCGGCCTGGACCACTCTTCTCAGAGGTCTCTGCGTGGCTGCCTGCCGCTCATCACCAAGGCCCCACGCAGCAGCCACCAGCCAAGGGAGAGTGCCACTACTGAAAGGATGGTATTTTGAATACATTGGGGTCCATGAAGTAAATTCACCTTTTTTAAATGTGGTGACTAGAACACTTAAGATGGCGTCTGCGGCTCACATAACACATCCCCCCGGGACAGGACTCTAAGCCAGGCTGGCAGCTTCCCCAACGGGGCCAGGCAGTCAACGTTTCCAGCTCCTCGGGCCCTCGGTGGTCCTCACGGTGGCCAGCGTCGGCCCCAGGTGACGTGAGTGGATGGGTGTGGCTGTGCACCTCACGGTGGCCAGCGTCAGCCCCAGGTGACGTGAGTGGATGGGTGTGGCTGTGCACCTCACGGTGGCCAGCGTCAGCCCCAGGTCACGTGAGTGGATGGGTGTGGCTGTGCACCTCACAGTGGCAAGAGTCAGCCCCAGGTGACGTGAGTGGATGGGTGTGGCTGTGCACCAAGCCTTCACCCAGAACGTGAGTCGGCCCTTGCCTGCTGTGCGGTCAAGCAACCAACCCCGCCCAGAGAGAGGCCTGGCTTTGCCCTCCACCCTGGGAAGTTACCTCTGAGCCCTTGGAACGTCCTGCATGAGGAAGGTCTGCCTGCCCGGGGGCCTCAGGCCAGCCCAACAGCAAGATGGATTTGAGGGGGAGTTTGGGCCGGGGTATCCTTGACTTTCGGGGGGCTGGAGGCTGAGGTCAGCCACACAGAGCAGGGAGAAGTCCCCAGTGAGAACCCGGGACACCAGGGTTTGAGGAGCGTCCCTGGCTGGCAACGCTCCCTGCGTGCGGGCGGAGTGCGGGGAGAGGACAGCTGGTAACTGCGCTCCCTGGAGCCTTCCTGGCCCTCTTCCCAGCTGCTTCCAGCGCGTCCTTCTCCGTGATAAGCCGTGACCGTGAACACGGCTGTGAGTCCTTCTAGAGAACTCGCAAGTATGCCAGGGTCCTGGGGCCCTCCTGACTTGCAGCTAGTGTTGGGACGGAGGCGCCCCACGTGGACTGGCCCTCCACCCTGTGCCGCAGCCTCCCCACCGTGAGGCACACTGGTTGTCAGGGGTTCAGCGGTGCTCCTCCGTGGGCTTCCTGGTGGCTTCCCGGCTGCCCTCCACGCTCCCTTCCCCGCTTGCAGCCCCGCCAGCCTCACCCAGAGCTCCTCCAGCAGGGCCACCGCCTCCTCGCCGCTCTGCGGCTGCCGGCTGCACACCCAGGCCTGCGTGTCGGCGGGCAGCGCGCTCAGGAACTGCTCCAGCACCAGCAGCTCCAGCATCTGCTCCTTGGTGTGCACCTCGGGCCGCAGCCAGTCCCGGCACAGGGCGCGGAGCAGCCCCAGGGCCTCGCGCGGGCCCGGCGCGTCGCCCAGGTGGAAGCGGCGGAAGCGGTGCCACGGAGAGTCCAGCGCCAGGCCCTCGGCCTCCTGCTTCACGGGCACCGCCACCTCCATGGGGCCTCCCGGACCACAGCGCCTGCAGGGAACAGGCCAGTGAGACCCCCGCCCGCCGAGACCCCTGCCCACGGTGCCCAGACTCACACTGGGACCCACGCTCCTTTTTTTCACTTTTTATTATTTTGAAACGGAGTTTCGCTCTCTCCCCCAGGCTGAAGTGCAGTGGCGGATCTCGGCTCACTGCAACCTCGGCTCCCGGGTTCAGGCAGTTTTCCTGCCTCAGCCTCCCAGGTAGCTGGAATTACAGGCACCCGCCAGCACGCCTGGCTAATTTTTGTATTTTTAGTAGAGACGGGGTTTTGCCATGTTGGCCAGGCTGATCTCGAACTCCTGACCTCAGGTGATCCGCCCACCTCGGCCTCCCAAAGTGCTGGGATTACAGGCGTGAGCCATGGCACCCAGCCTGGGACCCGTGCTTCTGAGCCGCCCACGTACCCAGGATAGGCCTGGCCTCTGTGCCTCGGTTTCCCCTGTAAGATAAAGCACTCACCTGCCCCGCCTGGCCCAGGGGCAAAGAGGTCTCTGTGAGGGGGCGGCGCTCACTCACGTGGTGCGGAAAGGGCGTGCAGTCCTGGGATCCCAGGGAGCCAAGTCAAGGCTAGGCCCCTCCGTGGGCCCCGGGCCTCTGTGCCTCAGTCCTGCAGCTCCTCCCACAGCCTGTCCTGAGGATTCAACCAGAAAACACAGGAAGAGCTTGCAGCAGGCCTGGCAGTAGTGGGTCACCATCAGCACCACCCTCACTGGACTTGTGGGACAGTGCACCCCATACCCTGGTAGCAGACGCTTGGCAGCCTACTCAGAAGCCACCCCAGCTAACTGCTGTGGCCGGAATTTGTCCCCCAAAATTCTTTTCTCCCGTAATACTCCAGAGGTGTTGTGGGGCGGGCTGGCGCCTGAGCCCCATGGGGTCGTCAGGGTCCCTTGGAAGCTTTCACCCCAGTGTGACCGTATTTGGAGATGGAGCTTTTAGCTGGTAATGAAGGTTAACTGAGGTCACAAGGGCTGGGCCTAATAGGACTGTGGCCTTGTAAGAGGAAGGAACACTGGGACTCTGTCCATCTCTGCCAACAGGAGCACACAGCAAGGAGGCCGCCTGCAGCCTGGCAGAGGCCCTCACCAGGAACTGACCATGATGGCATTCTGAGCTTCCCGCCCCCAGAACTGAGAAATAAGCTCGTGTTTAAGCAGTTCAGTCCATGGAGCTCCTCTATGACAGCCTGTCCCAGTCCCTTCTGCTGCGAATTTGCGATCTGGGTGTCAGTACTGACACTGACGGGTTCTGGTGAGCATCTCTTCCAGGCTGCGGACGGCCTCCTTTGGTGTCCTCCCGTGGCGGAGAGCAGAGAAAGGCAGTGAGCTCTCCTGTCTCTATTTTTTTTTTTAATTTTTGTTTTGAGACGGAGTCTCACTCTGTTGCCCAGGCTGGAGTGCAGTGGTGCGATCTCGGCTCACTGCAATCCGCCTCCCGGGGTCAAGTAATTCTCCTGCCTCAGCCTCCCGAGTAGCTGGGATTATAGACGCACGTTACCACGCCCAGATAATTTTTGTATTTTTAGTAGAAACGGGGTTTTGCCAGGTTGGCCAGGCTGGTCTCGAACTCCTGACCTCAAGTGATCCACCTGCCTTGGCCTCCAAAAGTGCTGGGATTACAGGCATGAGCCACCACGCCCGGCCGTGATTGCCATTTTTAAATGCATTAATAAATACTTTAAAATTTTCTATTTCAGTTTCTACTGTGATATGTAACAATAGATATGACTCCCATCAATAAAAGCATGTTAGGGTCTTCAGTAATTTTGAAGGTAGAAAGGAGTCCTGACTTCAAAACATTTGAGAAACAGTGGTCTCCGAGCTGGTGGGCCAAATCTGGCCTGCAGCCTGTTTCACTTAAGTCTCAGTGGCACACATCCGTGCCCACTTGCTCATGCACTGTCCACGGCCACCTTGGAGCTACTGAGTGGCTGTGACAGGGCCTGGGGAGCCTGCAAGGCTGTCCACAGAGCCCAAGATAGTTATTCGCTGGCTCTTTACAGGAAAAGATTGCAGGCCCCTGACCTCAAGGACACTGGAAGATCAGGACAGAAGGGACCCGATGACCCCATGGGGCTCAGGCGCCAGCCCGCCCCAGAACACCTCTGGAGTATTACGGGAGAAAAGAATCAGTTCTATCCTATCTGGGGCCCTGTACTTGGGGTCTCTTCATTACGGCAGCTTGACCTGTATCATGAGGAACCACAGCAAAGTCCCCTTGACCACAAGGAAGCGGGTGGGCACGTCATCTGCTTCTAGCCAGTGGGGTCTGAGAGGAAGTCTGGGTTCAGACCATTTTCCTCCTGATACAACCAAAGCCTGGGCTCCTGACCGCCATGTCACTAACCACAAACGTCATGTCATTGCTGGGACGCCTGCCACAAGACCCCAGTGTCTGCCTGCTCTTGCCACCTAGAGTCGAATCACTCCACAGTGATCACAAAAACTTTTTCACTGTAAATCCCTGTCACTTCCTTGCTCAACACCCTCCAACTGCTTCCTGTGATGCTCAAAACCCAAATTCCTTACCATGGCCATGAGACCATGCAGCCCGGCCCTACTTTCTCATCTCTGCCCACTCCCGGATTCTCTGTCCTCCAGTCACAATGGCTCCCCTTTTCTTTTCTTTTTTTTTAAGACAGGGTCTCTCTCTGTCGCCCAGGCTGGAGTGTGGTGGTGTGACTTCTCAGCTCATTGCAGCCCTGACCTCCCGGGCTCAAGCCATCCTCCTGGCTCAGCCTCCTGAGTAGCTGGGACCACAGGCAGGCACCAACACACCCAGCTAATTTTTATATTTTTTGTAGAGACAGGGTCTCACTATATTGCCCAGGCTGGTCTCAAACTCCTGGATTCAAGTGATCCTCCCAACTCGGCCTCTCAAAGTGCTGGGATTACAGGAGTGAGCCACTGTGCCCAGTCTGGCTCACTTTCTATCTTCTCAGTCTGAAGGCCAGTGCCCACCACAGGGCCTCTGCACCTGCTGCTGCCTCCCCCTGGATCACTCCTTTCCCCCTTATCTTTGCTTACCTGACTCCTCATGACGGAGGCCTCAATGCAATTATTCCCCCCTTGGAGAGCCTCCCCAGATCACCCCCTCCAATGCTGCACCCACATGCCCTTCCCCCAATTGCTAACATGTCACCCTTATTAGTTTTCTTTTAGCATTTAACAAGATCTAGTGTTACGATACCTGTGTGCTGACTTTCTTCACTACAATTCAAGCTCCATGCGGGCAAAAGACTACGCATTTCAACCCCAGCATTCTGGCTAGCACTCAAACTTTACAGGCTGATCAATCCCATGAGGTTGGTGTTACTACCCCCAAGTTGCAGATGGAGCAAGGGGAGATGTCTTATCCAAAGTCACTCAGCTAACATGTGGCAGAGCCTGGACTCACACATCCACATCTGTCTGGCTCCACAGACAGGCCACAGCATTACCTCCCACCCCACCCACCCATCAGTTTAAGGACTGATGAACCCGGGAGCAGGCAGAAAGGCTTATTGGAAGACCCAGGCCAGATGCAAGTCTCAAAAGCCACACAGAGGCCTGCTCTGCCATAAAAAAGATCCCTTCTGGGACTAAGGAGGAATTTCTGCCAGAGAGCAAGGCCACAGGCCATCAGGCTGACCCTGTTTGCAATCTCAGAGGTGATCACAGGTCACTACGCCCTGGGCTGTCCAGAAAGTGAGCTCTTTGGGGCAGTGACCAAGTCCAACTCTTCTCTGGGTTCCTGGGGCCACCCAGCAGAGGGCCTGCACCCAAGAAAGCACATGCTGTTAAGGGCATCCCACCATGTAAATCCACCCTACCATCCAATAAGCGCCCTGTGCTATGTGCATTCAACAGCTGTAACCCTGCTGCCTAGCTGTCTGTGTCCACAAAGCACAGTCCAGCCCTGAGCCAGGCAGCCTGGATGCCTCGAAGACAGCCACTGAGTGGCTAGTGTCTTATCCTGCCCCACCCAACCTTCCCAACAGACCTGTGAGCTGGGGAGAGGGGTCCCCTTATACCATAGGGAGATGCTCGGAGAGTGAAGGAGCCACAAATGGGACCCAGATGTGACTCCAGAGTCCACACCAGTTCCAACCAGTACCCCGGCGCCAGCACCCACGCATGCTGGGCTAATATCATGGCTAAGAGGCTGTGGAGCTTGGCTGCCTGGCTTCAACTTCCAGCTCTGCCACTCATCAGCAGTGTGACTGTGGACGTGTGACTTGCCCTCTCTGTGCTTCATTTCTCCACCTGTGACACAGGGCTAACAATAGCTCCCTCCTCTCAAGAGGCTGCTGGGAGCAGGAGTTAGAAGCAGCCTGCAAAGAGTAGGTGCTCGACAAAGACCGGTTTGTCTACTCCAGAGTTTCCCAACCTCGACATTAATGGCACTTGTGTTGTGGGAGGCTATCCTGTGCAACACACAATGTCTACCAGCATCTCTGCCTCTTTTCATGAGATGCCAGCAGCACTTCCAAGGTTGGAAAAACAAATAAAAGTCTCCAGACATTGCCACATGTCCCCTGGGGGACAAAACCACTCCTGGTTGAGAGCCGCTAGCCCACTGGACAAATATTTACCTACAGCACAAAGGCTCTGGGGCAAATTCCAGCTCTGCCTCCTACCAGTTCTGTGTCCTTGGACAAGGTACAAGGCACCTTTTGTAACACACTGTATCTCCATTTCGCTGACTGTAAAGTGATGGAAAACAAAAATGCTGAGAACCACACCTGGCTAGTAAGTGTCCAGTCAGACTTAGAGTTACTTTGTTGAAGGTTTCCTGCAAGGTGCCCAGGGGACACTGCTGTGAACAGGCACACAGATTAAAATACTAAGTATACACTGGAATAGGCATTAAGATGGATATAGACGAGGGTGACTCATCCTCACTGGGGTAGAGGTGGCGGGAGTCAACTTCAGATGACAATAAACAGTTTCTAAGCACTTTACACATATTACCGAAGGTAATAATGCCTTGCAACAAGCTAAAAAGGCAGATGCTCCTCAACGAGTTATCTTCAGGAATCTCACAGCTCTGTAAAAGTTGCACTTGTAGAAGCAGCGCACAAAAAGAGCCACCTGCACTGTATCTACGTTACGACAATAACCATCGTCCCCGGAAGCCCCTGCCCGCAAACCTTTCCGAAGGGGTCCGGTCCCGGCGCCCCCAGACTCCTTTGTAGGGTCCAGCTTCCCACTCAGCTTTCATCTCACAGCCCACCCCTGCTTGGGTCCCCTTCCCTTCCCCCACCTGTCCTTCCCCCTTCCCTCCCCCATCTGTCCCTCCCCCGTCCCGCCCCTCCCCCGTCCTCTCCCTCCATTCCATTCCACCCCTCCATTCCCCCCCCCCCCCTTCCTCCTCCACTGGAGTCTCCATCTCCATCTCCCCCCTTCCGTCCATTCCTTCCCCCCCTTCCACTCTCCATTCCATCCACCTTCCATCCATTCCTTCCCCCCACCCCATTCCACTCCCTGATCCATGCTCCGGGTCCGCTCGTTTCCGCCCAACCAGCTCCCCCCATTGCATTCCAGCCTCAGGCAGACACAACTCCCAGGAAGCATCGCGGCAAAGGCCACTGCCCATTGGCCCTCGCCGTGGGGACCCGCTCACCCTTGTGCATGCACTGCTCTTCCCCAACACTGGAACTACATTTCCCAAGATGCACGAAAGCGTCGTCTGCGGCCTATTGGGCCTTGACGGCGCAAGTGTCGCGGGCTCTCTGAGCGCGTCAGGCTTTGGAATACATTTCCCAGAATGCACGAGGAGGCTTCCCAGTAGTCTGCGCGCGGGCCCTGGGCATGCGCAGACGTGTCGAGAAAAAAAAAGAGGGAGGAGTAGGAGGAGCCATGGCGGCGCTGTTGTGGAGATTAGGGGAGGTCGGGCACCGCCGGGCATTTGGGAGGTGGGGCCTCCAGAGCTCTAGAAGCTGGCAAGCGAAGAGGAGGAGGAGACCAGGCTAGAGTTCTGCGCCAATCAGGAGTGCAGGCTACGTCTCCTTGACTACGGATCGCTTTTTTTGTGTGTGTGTCCTCACTCTCCACCCGGGCAGAACTTAAGAGCCGATGTGGGTGCCAGGAATCAGGACGTGAGCGGGCTGCCCTCCTGTTCCGGGGTGGGCGGTGGTTCAGGAGGGGGCCAGCGCGGGGGCCTCGGTTTGGCTCTTCCTGTGTGAACCTGGACAGGACACCGTCCTCTCTTTAGCCTCAGTTTTTCCTGGTGTGAACTGGGGGACAGGGCTACGTGCCGCGCGTCCTCGCTCTGCCCCATTGGACAGACTATTTCCCCGTCCTGAGGCCTCAGTTTCTGCATCTCAGGACTCCGAAGAAGACAGACATCCTAAGAGATCAGCTGACGCCCTTTATCTAGACAGTTCCAGACCTGATTATGGCTCATACAAGCCCTACCTCAGCCCGCGGCATATTTCCTCCTCTGTACAACAAGGATAAGAGAATCCCCTCCCCTCCCCCACCTCCCCGGCTGATCCGAAGACTCTGCGCCGTAAAAAGGAAGACAGTGGCTTACCCATAACAAGCATTCATTACATGGAGGTTGTTCCTCTTACCATATTCATAAATGAACAACTTGCCCCAGGTTTCACATGCGATGAGTGGTTGACTTAGAACCTCGTGACCAGTTTGCCCACAGTGGCCTAACCTGCCCTGGCCCACCTATCTACCCTCTGTCTTCTCGTGTTTAATGAGTTCCAGTCATGCCTCCTTTCTGCTCCTAGAACACGGTGATCTTCTTCCCACTCACATCCGATGGC
Source organism: Papio anubis (assembly GCF_008728515.1). Classification (NCBI taxonomy): domain Eukaryota; kingdom Metazoa; phylum Chordata; class Mammalia; order Primates; family Cercopithecidae; genus Papio; species Papio anubis. The sequence continues at coordinate 10,805,818 of NC_044995.1, read as the reverse complement.
CTACTTGACATCTCCACTTGGATTTCTTAATAGGCATCTCAAACCTAAGGTGGACAGTAGAGAATTTTTCTCCCCTACCTTGTGAAGAAACTTATTCCTTCCCATTACTCTATCATCTTAGATAGCAAGTCCATCATTCACCCAAATGTTCAGGCCAAAAATAGAAAAGCAGCCCTTGATTCTTTTTTTGTTTGTTTTGTTTTGTTTTTTGATACGGGGTCTGGCTCTGTCGCCCAGGCTGGAGTGCAGTGATGCGATCACAGCTCACTGCAACCTCCGATTCCCAGTCTCAAGCGATTCTCGTGCCGCATCCTCCTGAGCAGCCAGGACTACGGCCGTGCACCACCATGCCCAGCTAATTTTTGTATTTTTAATAGAGATGGGATTTGCCGTGTTGGCCAGGCTGGTCTCAAACTCCTGGCCTCAAGTGATCTGCCTCCTCGGCCTCCCAAAGTGCTGTGATTGCAAGCGTGAACCACCATGCCCAGCCAATTCCTCTTTTTCATCACCTGCCGCATGCAATCTGTCATCAGGTCCTATTGGTTCTGTCTTCAGAATAGAGTCAGAAGCTGTCCACAGCTCTCCTGTCTACGGCTACCACCTGGTCTAAGTCCCCATAGCTTCTTTAGACATTGTCATGCTTCCACTCTGGCCTCTTCTGCTTCCTGCCCCTCCCCCAGTTCCTACTCCACACAGCGGCCAGAGGGATCTTTCTTTTTATTGTGGTAAAATATGTATAAGATAAAAATTACTGTCTTAATCATTTTTAAGGTACAGTTCAGTAGCATTAAGTACGTTCAAGCGAGGCCGGGCGTGGTGGCTCACGCCTGTAATCCCAGCACTTTGGGAGGCCGAGGCGGGCAGATCACAAAGTCAGGAGTTCAAGACCAGCCTGGTAAACAAGGTGAAACCCTGTCTCTACTAAAAATATAAAAATTAGCTGGGTGTGGTGGCGGGTGCGTGTAATCCCAGCTACTTGGGAGGGTGAAGCCAGAGAATCACTTGAACCTAGGAGGCAGAGGTTGGGGTACAGGGAGCTAAGACTGTACCACTGCACTCCAGTCTGGGCAGCAGAGTCAGACTCTGTCTGTCACCCAGGCTGGAGTACAGTGGCTCAGTCTCGGCTCACTGTGACTTCCCCTCCCAGGCTCAAGGTATTCTCTGCAGGTGCACACAACCACACCCAGCTACTTTTTTTTTATTTCTTTTTTTTTTTTTTTTGTAGAGATGGGGTTTCGCCATGTTACCCAGGCTGGGCTTAAACTCCCGGGCTCCAGTGATCCACCTGCCTCGGCCTCCCAAAGTGTTGGGATTACAGATGTGAGCCACCATACCCGGCCCAGGTTCTGTGATTATGGCTACATTAATACTTCATGTAAGTGGAATCATACAGTATTTGTCTCTTGTGACTGTCTTGTTTAACTTGGCAAAATGTCCTCAAGGTTCATCCATGTTGTGGCATGTGTCAAAATCTCCTTCCTTTTAAAGATTGCCTAATATTCTGTTGCATACACGGACCATATTTTGTTGACCCGTTCATCAGAGGGATTTTTTTTTTTTTTTTTTTTTTTTGAGATGGATTTTTCCCTGTCGTCACCCAGGCTGGAGTGCAATGGTTCCATCTCGGCTCACTACAACCTCCACCTCATGGGTTCAAGCGATTCTCCTGCCTCAGCCTCCTGAGTAGCTAGGATTACAGGCGCCTGCCATGTCCAGCTAATTTTTTTGTATTTTTAGTAGAGATGGGGTTTCACCATGTTGGCCAGGCTGGTCTCGAACTCCTGACCTCAGGTGATCCACTGCCTTGGCCTCCCAAAGTGGTGGAATTACAGGCATGAGTCACCGAACCTGGCCCCAGAGGGATCTTATTTAAACTTAAAAAGGGTCATGTCATTTTTGCTTAAAACCCTCCATTGCAAACCCTCGTCGCTGGCCTGCACAGTCCCACATGATCTGCTTTCAGACCCAGAGTTTCTTTAGCTTATAGAGTGCCTTTGTGTGTGTGTGAGAAAAGCATGGCCCTCAGAAGCACTGCAGAACTGAGCGGGGGCACACAGCTTGGCAGGAAGATCCGGAGGACTATTCCAGCCACCGCTTCCTGGTTGGCCAGGTGCCTGCATGTCACATACAGCTTTCACACAGGCTCTCAATCCAACACCGTTCCCCTCCCCTCTTCAACACTATGCTTCAACTCGTTGGCCACTTTTTTTTTCTCTTTTTTCTTTTTTTTTTTTTGAGACTGAGTCTGTTGCCCAGGCTGGAGTGCAGTGGCTTGATATTGGCTCACTGCAACCTCCTCCTCCAGGGCTCAACTGATTCTCCTGCCTCAGCCTCCTGAATAGTAGGGACAACAGGCGCCCACCACCACACCCAGTTCATTTGTGTATTTTTAATAGAGAAGGGGTTTTGCCATGTTGGCCAGGCTGGTCTTGAGCTCCTGACCTCAGGTAATCCTCCCGCCTTGGCCTCCCAAAGTGCTGGGACGACAGGCGTGAGCCACCACACCCGGCCTCACCGGTCACTCTTTTAAGTTCCTCTAACGCAGCACTTCTCAAAGTGTAGTCCCCAGACCGGCTGCACAACATCACCTGGGAGCTTGTTAGAAAGGGAGACTCTCGGCCAGGCATAGTGGCTCACGCCTGTAATCCCAGCACTTTGGGAGGCCGAGGCGGGCGGATCACCTGAGGTCGGGAGCTTGAGACCAGCCTGACCAACATGGAGAAACCCCATCTCCACTAAAAATACAAAAAAATTAGCCGGACGTGGTGGCACACGCCTATAATCCTAGCTACTCAGGAGGCTGAGGCGGGAGAATCACTTGAACCTGGGAGCCAGAGGTTGTGGTGAGCTGAGATGGCGCCACTGCACTCCAGCCTGGGCAACAAGAGTGAAACTCCATCTAAAAAAAGAAATGCAGAATCTCGGTCTCTGCCTCAGACTGGATCAGAAACTCTAGCAGGGGGCCCAGCGATTTACTTGAACAAGGCCTCCAGGGGATACCTCCTGCCTGCACTCTAGAAAGTCGCGGCTTCCTGCACTCTAGAGTAGTCCCAAGGTGCTTGGGAGGATTCATGAGTTAATACATGCAAAGCACTCAGAAGGCTACCTGGCAGGGAGTAAGAATTCAGTAAACATTCGCTATTCTTACTTAACCTCCAGTGGAGTCACTAATAAAAGCACGCCCAACTCAAATGCAAAGTTGACTCTTCCCTCCCTCCCCACATCCATGTAACAAAAACAGCTTGTTTCACCACAGGCTATTGTCTGCTCAGCATCTGTTCGCTTCAGACAAACTGGACACCTATGATGAGACAGATGAGATGTTGTACGGGCGCAAAGGATACGAGGGTGGACAGAGTACACAGAGTCAGTGTCCAGCCAGAGTTTTGGGCCTAGCACAGTGGGTGAGGGCAAGGCTTCAAACCCACCCAACATGCCCCAGCCGAGAGACCCCGGGGATCTCAGCTCATCAGTGTCTTCACTTGAATGGAGGTCATAACTCACTCAGAGAGTTGGGATTGGGGGTGGGGGTGGTGAATAAGGGCCCAAGGGCCCAATAAGGAGCGGGTCCTTTTTTTTAGCTATTTTTTTTTTTTTGAGACAGAATCTCGCTCTGTCACCCAGGTTGGAGTGCAGTGGTGCGATCTTGGCTCACTGCAACCTCTGCCTCCTGGGTTCAAGCAATTCTCCTGCCTCAGCCTCCCAAGTAGCTGGGATTACAGGCACGCGCCACCTCGCCCGGCTAATTTTTTTTGTGTATTTTTATCAGAGACGGGATTTCACCATGTTGGCCAGGCTGGCCTCGAACTCCTGATCTCAAGTGATCCGCCCACCTCAGCCTCCCAAAGTGCTGGGATTACCAGCGTGAGCCACCGCGCCCGACCAGGAGCAGGTCCTTATTGATATAAGACAATCATGCTGTGCTCCTTCTCCTTGCCAGCCATTGGTTGACACTCAGGTATGTGACACTATTCTGGCCAATGAAACCTGAAGGCAGATTTGCTGGGGCCACTGCTGGGAAAGGTTTTTCCCAACTCTTAAGCAACAGATAAATTGGAAGAAACAGTTTTCCTGGAGCCCTGCCCTGTCTGCAGGTGACACTTCAAGCTGGGGCAGCCACCTGGGTACCATGAGGGCTGGTAGTGGGAGCTGCTCACTTAGGATGGAAGGGAGGGGAGACGGAGGAACCTGGTTCTTCATGGCATGGTTTGGCAGCTGAATTTTAACCAACCCTGGCTGGACCTGCCCTATCTCCAGGCTTCTCTTGGTATGAAGTAAAAAGTCCCCTCAAGCCATTCTGAGTCCAGTCTGTTGAAGCCAAAAGTGACAGCAAGTCACATATATCCAGGGCCAGCTTCATGGGATGCAACCTGTGTGGTTGCAGGGTGCCCTGCACTTGGTTGAATGCCCAGCTGTGGCCATCTTCACATTTTTTTTCTTTTTTTTTGAGACGGAGTCTCGCTCTGTCACCCAGGCAGGAGTGCAGTGGCGCGATCGCGGCTCACTGCAAACTCCGCCTCCCGGGTTCACACCATTCTCCTGCCTCAGCCCGAGTAGCTGGGACTACAGGCTCCCGCCACCACGCCCAGCTGATTTTTTTTTATTTTTAGTAGAGACGGGGTTTCACCGTGTTACCCAGGATGGTCTCGATCTCCTGGCCTTGTGATCCTCCTGCCTCAGCCTCCCAAAGTGCTGGGATTACAAGCGTGAGCCACCGTGTCTGGCCTGACATTTTATTTATTTATTTTTTTTTTTTTAAGAAATAAGGTCTTACTGGGCGTGGTGGCTCACACCTGTAATCCCAGCACTTTGGGAGGCCGAGGTGGGAGGATCACGAGGTCAGGAGATCGAGACCATCCTGGCTAACACGATGAAACCCCATCTCTACTAAAAATACAAAAAATTAGCCGGGTGTGGTGGCAGGCCCCTGTAGTTCCAGTTACTCGGGAGGCTGAGGCAGGATAATGGCGTGAATCCGGGAGGCAGAGCTTGCAGTGAGCCGAGATCCGGCCATTGCATTCCAGCCTGGGAGACAGAGCGAGACTCCATCACAAAAAAAAAAAGGAAAAAAAAAGAAAGAAGGTCTCAGCAACTCCTGGCCTCATGAGATCCTCCTGCTTCAGCCTCCTGAGTAGCTGGGATTACAGCTACCACACCCAGCTTGACATTCTTAATCTATTTTTTTTTTTTTAATACAGGGCTCTGCATTTTAATTTTGCCCTGGGTCCTGTTTACATAAATATCACCTTGATAATCTGTGCAATATTGGCACACCATCGTTTAGGACAGGGCCTAATGCATGGTAAGTGGGCCATAAATATTGGTGAGGAATGAAATGAAGGGACGACTTCCAGGAAATGTCCTTCCTCCACTTCTTCATCTGGTAACATCGTATAATCCTCTGTGATCAGATGTCCCCTCCTCCAGGAAGCCTTCCCAGACCACCCCCACACCTGTAAGCCTGGACCACGTGCCTCATTGGCGCTTCCGCAGAGCCCCCTCTTTCTCCATTTCATATACTATTTTTGGGTGACTGCTCCGCCCACCTCACACTGAGCGACTCAGCAACAGAGACCAACCCTCCTTGCCTGCTGTACCCAGCTGCTGGCTTGGGGCCTGCCTGTGAACGAGTAAATAAGAGTGAAGGCAAGTGGTTCTTACCCTGCTTCCCAGGCCTGAGGGCGAGAATTCCTCTGACAGCAAATTTAGCTCATACCTTCCAGCTTCTCGGCTCCTTTGTAGCTCTGCTATAATTATTGCCCCAAATAATAATTAAGGTTTTTCTCTTTGTGTGGTGCTTTGAAGCAGTAAGATCCCCCAGGGCAGGGATGGGGTTTGGTTCATCTCTGGAGGCTCAGGTTGTGTTTATGGGTGAGTGGATGATGGATGCCTGAGTGAGCATGTGAGGGGGAGAACCAGCAGAAGGGGAGCGGGGATCGCGTACAGATGTCAGTCTGTGTCTGGCAGTGTGGGCTCCCAAGGGGCTGGATCTGAACCTGAGTCATCTTTGGCTCCCCAGGCCCCAGGAAATGTTTGAGAAAAGATAATGAAATTAATGAACGAATTGCTTAATGATGGATCACACTGCCCATTATCTGATTTCCCCCTCATGCTCAGCTGGCAAGGCAGCAGATCTCATCAGAGGATCACCCCATTTTACAGTTGGGATAATCGAGGCTCAGTGGAGCAGGTGACACAGCAAGAGACCCGGGTTTTAAGGCCAGCGGCAGGTGTCCTGAGCCTCTCTCACAGATGAGGAAGCTGAGGCTCAAGAAGGGCATTCTGGCCGGGCGCGGTGGCTCACGTCTGTCATTCCAGCACTTTGGGAGGCCGAGGTGGGTGGATCACCTGAGGTCAGGAGTTCGAGACCAGTCTGGCCAACATGGTGAGACCGCATCTCCACTAAAAATACAAAAATTAGCCAGGCGTGGTGGCGGGCACCTGTAATCCCGGCTACTTGGGAGGCTGAGGCAGGAGAATCACTTGAACCTGGGAGGCGGAGGTTGCAGTGAGCCAAGATCACACCACTGGACTCCAGCCTGGGCAACAGTGCCAGACTCTATCTCAAAAAAAAAAAAAAAGAAAAGAAAAAGAAAAAAAAAGGGCATTCTGAGGTCCCCGCCCAGCTGAGGCAGCAGGTTTTCCACCGGCCAGATACATCCTCTTCTTTAGACGTTCAGAGAGTGAGCAGGGCCTCCAGGAGGAGGGAGTCAAGCCGACCTTACCCTCACTGCCAAGGCAGAGAAGAATTCCTTGGAAATTCTTTCCAACTGTATCTCGCAGTGTCTGGCCAGAGTGAAGGCGGCTTCTCTGAGGTTGATACTGCGGCTTCCGTCTCGCCCCCACTTCCACCCCTTTACTCTCCGGTTGGAGATTGAAGGTGCATCTCCCAGGCCTCCGGACAGCTAGAGTTCCGGGCTGAATTGGGCTTTGCTAATTAAGTGCATCGAGTAAGACGCGGAAAGCCGATCAAGGGCCAAAAGAACCACTGGCAGTCAGTGAGGTTTATTTATCTTGGTTCAGCAAGGGAGGACGCATTCCAGGGGATCACTGTACAAGGAGTCAGAAGAGGCCTTTCAGAGCGTTAGGGCTTGCGCTAGAGGGCTCTGCCGGGGGTTGGGGGAAGTGGGGAGCAGTTCTAATGAAGGCTTAAGAAGCAGGGCAATGCACTGATTGGATTCCTCCATAATTTTTCTTTCCTTTTTTTTGAGACAGTCTCGCTCTGTCGCCCAGGCTGGAGTGCAGTGACGCGATCTTGGCTCACTGCAACCTCCGCCTCCCAGGTTCAAGGGATTCTCATGCCTCAGCCTCCCGAGTAGCTGGAATTATAGACACAGGCCGCCATGCCCCCAGCTAATTTTTGTATGTTTAGTAGAGACAGGGTTTCGCAACGTTGGCCAAGCTGGTCTCGAACTCCTGGCCCCATGTGATCCATCCGCCTCGGCCTCCCATAAGGGCTGGGATTACAGGCGTGAGTCACTGCACCCGGCTTCAAATTTTTTTTCTAAGTACAGAGATAGGGTCTCGTTATGTTGCCCAGGCTGATCTTGAACTCCCTGCCTCAAGGGATCCTCCCGCTTCAGCCTCCCACGTGGCTGGGATTACAGGTTTGAGCCACCATGCCCAGCTCTTCTCTTTAATTTTTGCCCTGAAGGCAGGAAGATAGCGCAGGGTTGCGTTTTCAAGGGTAAGGAAGCGGCAGTAAAGAATGGGATGTTGTCAGAGGAAGGAAGGTGTTGAATTTTTGCTGTTGTGGTGTGACTCTTTGTACAGAATACAATTTTTTTTTTTTTTTTTGAGACCAAGTCTCGTTTTGTTGCCCAGGCTGGAGTGCAGTGGCACAATCTCGGCTCACCGCAACCTCCACCTCCTAGGTTCAAGCAATTCTCTGTGTCAACCTCCTGAGTAGCTGGGATGACAGGTGCTCGCCACCATGCCCAGCTAATTTTTTTGTATTTTTTTAGTAGAGATGGGGCTTCACCATCTTGGCCAGGCTGGTCTTGAATGGCTGACCTCGTGATCCATCCACCTCGGCCTCCCAAAGTGCTGGGATTACAGGCATGAGCCACCACACCTGGCTCGGCCCGTATTTTCTTAAAATGGTTTTTTTGTTGTTTCATTTGTCGAGAATCCCAAACAAACATGAAAATAACTGTCTTGCATAAATATAAAATATGGACTGCTGTATTAAGTGGTCTTTTCCCAGTGCCAGTTACTCTCGGACATTGAGGACCTCTTGTGCTATTTCTGGCCATTCCACAGAGGTTTGGAGGGGCCCAAAGCCTCTCTCTCTCTCTCTCCTCACCACACTGCACAACCTTCAGGAGACAGGGCTGAGAATTATGGCCCAGGCTGTCTGACCTTCACAGACTGGTGCCACTTCTCCAAGCAGCCCCTTTGGGTAGGCAGGGGTCTGTAAGATCTAACCAGCAACCTCGGCCGGGCGTGGTGGCTCATGCCTGTAATCCCAACACTTTGGGAGGCTGAGGCGGGTGGATCACGAGGTCAGGAGATCGAGACCATTCTGGCTAACACAGTGAAACCCCATCTCTACTAAAAAATACAAAAAGTTAGCCGGGTGTGGTGGCAGGCGCCTGTAGTCCCAACTACTCGGGAGGCTGAGGCAGGAGAATGGTGTGAACCCGGGAGGTGGAGGTTGCAGTGAGCCGAGATCATGCCACTGCACTCTAGCCTGGGGGACAGAGTGAGACTCCATCTCAAAAAATGAAATGAAATAAAATAAAATAAAATAAAATACATAACCAGCAACCTCAGACATTTTACTGTGTGCAATAATGTCAGGAAAAACTGCTTCGGATAAATAAACTCCTGCAGCAACAAGAAGAAAACAGGTGGAAGCGTTCCTCAAAACCGCTTGGAATTTACACTGAACTTTTATAGCACTGGGAACAATCCACCACCTGGAGAGAAAGTTTAACAGGTTTTACGATTTATTTAAGAGCTCTCGTTAATTTTTTCATGTTGTCATTACCACAGAAGGATTCGCTTGAAATGAACTGAAGCCTAAAGGGTCATACTATATTTTTCTTATTACATGAAAATAAGCTTTATAGTTAAGGAGGTCTTTGGGTGTTTGGTTTGGTCAATTTTTTTCTCCTTGGCATCACAAGTTTTAGAGGACAGGCCGAGTGCGGTGGCTCACGCCTATAATCCCAGCACTTTGGGAGGCCAAGACAGGCGGATTATGAGCTCAGGAGTTCGAGACCAGCCTGGCCATCATGTTGAAATCCCGTCTCTACTAAAAGTACAAAAATTAGCTGGGTGTGGTGGCAGGCGCCTATAATCCCAGCTACTTGGGAGGCTGAGGCAGGAGAATGGCCTGAAACTGGGAGGGGGACGTTGCGGTGAGCCGAGATCACACCACTGCACTCCAGCCTGGGGGAAAGAGCGAAACTCAGTCTCCAAAAAAAAAAAAAAAAAAAAAGTTTTAAAGGACAAAGTGCAATGGATGGACAATTCAATTTAAATTGAGGATTTATTCTTTAACAAATGTATTTAGAAATGCATTTCAATGAGATAAACATTTGATGATGATGATGATGATTTTTGAAACACGGTCTTGCTCTGTCACCAAGGCTGGAGTGTACTGGCACCATCATGGCTCACTGCACCCTCAACCTCCTGGGCTAAAGTAATCCTCCTGTCTCAGCTTCCTGAATAGCTGGGACCACAGGCTTGCGCTACCACACCTAGTTTTTTTTTTGTAGAGACGGAGTCTTTCTATGTTGCCTAGGCTGGTATCCAACTCATGGCCTCAAGTGATCCTCCTGCCCTGGCCTCCCAAAGTGCTGGGATTACAGATGTGAGCCACCACGCCCAGCCAACATGTCATTCTTTTTTTTTTTTTTTTTTATTCTTTTTTTTTTTGAGACGGAGTCTCGCTCTGTCACCCAGGCTGGAGTGCAGTGGACGGATCTCGGCTCACAGCAAGCTCCGCCTCCCGGGTTCACGCCATTCTCCTGCCTCAGCCTCCTGAGTAGCTGGGACTACAGGCGCCCGCCACCTCGCCCGGCTAGTTTTTTGCATTTTTTAGTAGAGACGGGGTTTCACCATGTTAGCCAGGATGGTCTCGATCTCCTGACCTCGTGATCCGCCCGTCTCGGCCTCCCAAAGTGCTGGGATTACAGGCTTGAGCCACCGCGCCCGGCCATCCAACATGCCATTCTTAGAGAAGAAATGCATATTTATGCATTCGTATATCCTCTTGGAAGCATGTACACACATTTACATATGTGTCTTTCTTCCATTTCCAGCACCTACTCTATGAGATGGACTTGAGGGTTAAATGCCATATGGTAAGTGAAGCTGGAGAAATTTGGGTTATCTTATTAATTCTCTGGACAGTGGTGAACACAGCATGAGGGAATGCCTGTGGCTACCTGGACCCTTCCTCCAGACCCCCTATTTTGGCTGTGGGCACCCACCCTTGTCTGTAGTCACTGCACCCAGGCTGTCCTGGAAAGAGAATAGGCCACCCCTTCCGTCCTCTCCTTCCACGTGGTTTACCAGAGCTGGTTCTGCCCTGCTCCAGGAGTGGACATGTGACTTGGGACTGGCCAATCAGAACCTCCACCCCTGCCCAGCCCCTGTGATTGGTTCAGGTGAGCCAATCAGATTCACGGAAACAATAGAAGGGTGGGGCAGTGAGGGCAGCCTCGGCCCTGCAGTGGCCTTTATCCCCCCACGCTGGAGGGGTAGAAACCGAACAGGTCCGTGGAGCCCAGATAGCGGGCCAGGCCTGGGGCCCTGCGCTCCCGGATCCAACCAACCACGCCCCAAGGTGTCCAGCTTCAGCTTCTGGTGTTCGTTGCTGCTGTTTGTTTTTAGTTACCCGAGCCAATAAAGTTTTCTTTCTCCTTTTTAAACCTCCAGTCCGTTTGAGCTGCATTTGTCTCACGCAACCTGAAACGTGCCACCGCTGCAATCATCACGTCCCACATCCTGCCATCCAGGAGGTTTCCCAGAGCCCCACTCAGCACGTCTCTGTCCCATCGGTGTGCATGGGGCACAGGCCGGAATGGTTGGTCTGAGGCAGGGTCGCTCTGTTTCCTCAAAGCCCCGCCCTCTGCGCCCCAGTCACAACAGCTGGCACACGGAGGAGGTGTGCGAATCTGGGAAGATGGGTGAAGAACGTCATAGGAGGCGACCACAAGGTTCTCCACATAGGCTCGCCATATTTAGCAAATTAAAATACAGGATGCATTTAACATGCAACGTTCAGTTGCATTTATTTCAAATAAACAACAGATGTATATATGCATCCTATATGTATAGATTGGATAAGTACTGGGACTTTTTTTTTTTTTTTTAATTATTTTTTTGAGACAGAGACTTGCTCTGTAGCTCAGGCTGGAGTACAGATCTTGGCTCATTGCAACCTCCCCCTCCCGGGTTTAAGCAATTCTCCTGCCTCAGCCTCCCGAGTAGCTGGGATTACAGGCCTGGGCCATCACACGTGGCTAATTTCTGTATTTTTAGTAGACAGGATTTCGCTGTGTTGGCCAGGCTAGTCTCGAACTCCTGACCTCATGTGAGCTGCCAGCCTCAAACTCCCAAAGTGCTGGGATTACAGGAGTGAACCACTGTGCCCAGCCAGTATTGGGACATTTTTAGACTAAAAAATTACTCATCTTTGATCTGGAGTTCACATTTGACTGGGCGTCCTGGCGTCTGCCTGGCATCAATACTTGTCAGACTTTCCCACGGCTAAGAATCCCTTGATCATTGGGTTAAAATGCAGATTCTGACTCTGTAGGTTTGAAGTAGGGCCTGGGATTCTGCATTTCTCACGGGTCCGTGGGTGCTGTCAGTGCCGCCTGCCGGGGCCCAACTATGTTTGGGAACAGAGATGAAGATCGAGCACAGTCATCTAAGCAAAGCACCCAGCAGTGTGTCTGGTACATGATGAAAACTCAAGAAGTGTTTGTTCCTTATCATGGCAAGGAGGATCATTTGAAAAGTGAGATCGTGTGTGTTTTTCTGTGTATCGGGGACTTAGAAGCAACTGTAACAGCTGCAAACTCTTCCTCTCCAATCTGCCAGCTGCAGCTGTTCCTGTCACTCGGCCTAGGGCCACACCCTCAGGAGGAAACCATGAGGAAAACTAAAGCGCTCCCCAGCAGGAGCTGCTGCCTGTGCCCCTGCACCAGGGACCTCTGACCTTCCATATCACTACAGAGATGTGTGGCTATTCCTGTCTCCCACCACTCATTCAACATAGATGGAGGCCTGTGATGCCCAGGGTGCTGGGGGGGGAGACTCGGGGCTCTTTTGGTTACAAGTGGCAGGAACCCAAAACGGGACTTTCCTGGAAGAAGTATAGACTCACTCACTCAAAGGAAGGAAGAGTGGAACGTCCAGCCCTCAGGAAGGTTAGGCAGAGTGAAAGCACCTGAGCCTAGGGCCTGGGTACTGAACTCAGCTGGGACATTGTCTCCCTCCAACTCTCACCTCTCTGTAAGGCTTCATTTTCTCCTCCTGCAGACTGGCTTCCTCCACACGGTGGGAAACAAGAGTGCCTTGAGCGTTCCAGCCTCTCACATCCCCGCATCTATGCCAGAGAGGCAGACTCTCCAAAGACAAGGATCCAGAGAAAGCCAGTGATGGGTCAACTTGGGTGAGATGATGCTGTTAGAGCCATTTGTGATTCTCTCCGTGCTTGCCGCTCCCCCCCCCAGTTTTATTCAGTCTTGAGGCTTTAAATTCCATCTAGATGCTGATACATCCCTGAAAGGGGGCTTTACCATTTTTACTGCCTAGCATCTGAAAACTCTGTATTAGGGAAGGGTGAAGCTGCTGTAATAAACCCACACGTTGTAATGGCACATCACATTAGAAGGGTGCTTCTTTTTTCTCTAAACACATTTTAAATTGTAGCTACCTATAACATAAAATTAAACATCTTAACTATTTTTGTGTGTGTGTTGGGGGGACGGAGTTTCACTCTTATTGCCCAGGCTGGAGTGCAGTGACCTGATCTCGGCTCACTGCAACCTCCGCCTTCTGGGTGCAAGCGATTCTCCTGCCTCAGCCTCCCGAGTAGCTGGGATTACAGGCGTGCACCACCACGCCCGGCTACCTTTTCTATTTTCAGCAGAACAGGATTTCACCATGTTGGCCAGACTGGTCTCGACCTCCTGACCTCAGCCAGGAGGCTAATTTTTGTATTTTTAGTAGAAACAGGGTTTTACCACGTTGGCCAGACTGGTCTTGACCTCCTGACTTCAGCCAGGAGGACTCGGCCTCCCAAACTGCAGGGATTACAGGCATGAGCCACCGCGCCTGGCTACGTCTTAACTATTTTTAACTGTGCAGTTCAGTAGTGTTAAACCTATTGACATCTTGTGCACCCATCACCCCCATCCATTTCCAGAACTCTTTTCATCTTGCAAAACCGAAACTCTGTCTCCAATAAACACTAACATCCCATTACCCTCCCCCTGGCCCCTGGCAACCCCCATTCTACTTCCTGTCTCTAAGAATTTGACTTCTCTAGGTCCCTCATATAAGTGGAATCAAAAAGTATGTGTTCTTGTGTGACTGGCTTGTTTCTCTTAGCATAATGTCCTCAAGGTTCATCCATGTTGTAGCGTGTGTCAGAATTTTCTTTCTTTTTAAGGCTACAAAATATTCCATTGTATTTATTTATTTTTATTTTTATTTTTTGAGACGGAGTCTGGCTCTGTTGCCCAGGCTGGAGTGCAGTGGCACGATCTCGGCTCAATGCAGCCTGCGCCTCCAGGTTCAAGTGATTCTCCTGCCTCAGCCTCCCCGAGTAGCTAGGATTATAGGCGCCCACCACCATGCCTGGCTAATTTTTTTATTTTTAGCAGAGACAGGATTTCACCGTGTTGGCCAGGCTGGTCTTAAACTCTTGACCTCAGGTGATTCGACCGCCTTGCCCTCCCGAAGTGCTGGGCTTACGGGCCTGAGCCACCGCACCTGGTCTATTCCATTGCATTTATGTGCCACATTTTGTTTATCTGCCCGTCTGACAACGGACACTCAGTTGCTTCTGCCTCTCGGCTATTGTGAATGCTGCTGCTGTGAGCACTGGGTGTACAAGTTAGATGTGTATTTCTTGATCATGTAGCAATCTGGGATAGGTGTTAGGTGACAGGATATGGTTCCACAAGGTGGTCATTCAGGGACCCAGGTTTCTTGGGGGCTCCCCTCTTTCTTTAGGACCTTGAAAGAGCAGGAAGCAGGCATACATGTTTCTTTTTTTTTTTTTTTTGAGACAGAGTCTCACTCTTTCACCCTGGCTGGAGTGCAGGAGTGCGATCTCGGCTCACTGCAACCTCTGCCTCCTGGGTTCAAGCAATTCTCTTGCCTCAGCCTCCGGAGTAGCTGGGATTACAGGCGCCCACCATGCCAGGCTAATTTCTGTACTTTTAGTAGAGATGGTGTTTCGCCATGTTGGCCAGGCTGGTCTCGAACTCCTGGCCTCAGCTGATCTGCCCGTCTCGGCCCCCAAAGTGCTGGGATTACAGGCGTGAGCCACCGCGCCCGGCCAACATACATGTTTCTTAAGAGCATTGGCCCAGAAGAGACCTGTATTGCTTCCATCCCATCCCATTGGTGAGAACCAATCACAAGACCACACTTAGATGCCAAGAGGAGTGGAGAACAGAATCCAGGGACGGGAAGCAGCATCCCAGGAGTGACTTTGTACTGCAGAAGGGAAGAACAGATGTTGATTGTGCATTAGCCATGTCTGCTGCAACCCATCCCATGTTTGGGAAACATCCCGGTATTGGTTGGGTTGTCTTAAGGGAGAGACTCAGAATTACCAGTGGTTTCAGTGAGTTCGAAGGTGATTTCTCTCACGTAAAATCTCACCTGGCACGGAGCCTCTTTCACGAAGCCATCCAGTGTCTAGCTGGCTCCTTGGGTCTTGTTTCTCCTCCATCCTCAGTGTTGGCTTCCATCTGGTGTGCCAATGTAGCTGTTCCAGATCTCGCCGTTAAGTTGTTAATTTGGCCAGCGAAGAAGGGGAATGGGCTGGAGAGGGAGAAGGCTGTCCCTACCAACAACCGGGTCCCTGCAGGACACCCACTTAATGATCTGATTCAGAGGAGCACAAGCACGTGACTTTTCTTATAAACAGGTTTCCTCGTGTAGAGTTCGTACCCTTAATAATTTGTTTCTATTGCTATTATAATAGCACTTCCCTCTCTTCTTTTTTTTTTTTTGAGATGGAGTCCCATTCTGTCACCCAGGCAGCTCACTGCAACCTTTGCCTCCCAGGTTCAAGCCATTCTCCTGCCCCAGCCTCCTGAGTAGCTGGGTTTACAGGTGTCCGCCACCACGCCCAGCTAATTTTTGTACTTTCAATAGAGATGGGGTTTCACCATGTTGGCCAGGTTGGTCTTGAACTCCTGACCTTCTGACGTCCGCCTCTGCCTCCCAAAGCGTCGAGATTACAGGCATCAGCCACCACGCCTGGCCACACTGCCTTCTGTTCTAAGATATATTTAAAAATTTACCTTTGTGATATTTCTGAAAGAGGAACACAGACATCCTCCTATTGACACACACACTTAACACAGCACTGTTCCCCCCACCCCATGGAAAGGTGCTATTAAATCAATAATGCACTTCTTATGATTGATGCTGACTGAGATTTGAGGGTATACAGTGGCCACAGCAATAGACTTATATATAACACTGCTAATAAGTAACAATAACCACTATCATTTTTGTGAGCTTACTATGATCCAGGTATTGAACTAAGCAGCTCTTACACATATTACCTCCCAGGTTATCTTGTTTTTTCCCATTCCACAGATGATACACTGAGGCTGAGAAAGGTGTTATTCCACAAGTGAATTATAGCTTCCTATCTTTCTGACTCCCAGTAAGGATGATAATAAAACAATTAAAAACGATAAGTCATCTGCCACTTAGGTGAGAGTCAGCCAAGTACAGAACAGGGGAGGGACCAGAAGGACCAGCCTGCAAGGACACTACGGTTTGGACAATTATTTTAAAATATGTGTTTTTTGCAAGAATACTAACAGAAACAGTTAACACCCAGTGCGTGCTTACTAGGGGCCTACCTAGCGCAGGGGAAGTAGCGTATTCTCAGGGCTATAACAGGAGGCAGTGTGTACACTCAAGGGTTAAATACACGAATTTGGAGCCAAGTTCCACGGGTTCGGGCCCAGGTTCTGGCATTCTGGGTTTGTGACTTTCGGTAGGTGATTTGATCCCTCACCTGCAACATGGGGATAGGACCTATCATGAGGCTCTAGTTAGGACTAGGACCTAGAGCGTGTGAAGCACTTGGAGACGCACAGTGTATTTTTATTACTCCAGAAAGGAGGAAACTGAGGCTATGGCACCTGAAGCGCGGCACTCTCTGTCCAGTAACTAAGGAACCCGGTGCCGCAGGGGGCGGAGCCCTTTGAGCATCAGGACTCGGGCCACTGGGAGAAGCCGCGGCAAAGAAGGGGTTACCATGATAGAGATGGCAGGAGGACCCGGGGTGGCACGAGCGTCCCTCTACGCCACTTCACTCTCTCCCCACGGCAGGCGCGGGGAGCCGGCCGCGCAGGCGCGAGGAGCCCGGGTTGGGGGCGGGGGGCGCCGCCCTAGACACCCGGAAGTCTCCGCCTAACGGGCCCAGCCCGCACCTCCTGTCCGGGAAGGGGGCGGGGCCGAAGCCCCTCGGCGCGGGGCGCCATAGAGCATGGACGGAGGACCTGCGTCCTAGACACTTCCGGAAGTGGCTCCCTCAGGCGCCCGCCCGGCACCATAGAGCTGGGGGCGGCGGCCGGGGTAGCGGGCTCGCCTTCCTAGAGCGGCGAGGACAGGGTGGCGGCCCGGGGGGAGGGAGCAGGGAGAAGGGGGGAGCGGCGCGGGCGGAAGCGGCCGGGAAGGTCACTTCCGGCCTGGGCGCCCGTCCCCCTGACCCCAGGGTCTGAGTCGCCGCTGCCGCCGCTGCCACCATCCGCGAGGCAGGAGAGAGGAGGAGGAGTGCGGCGCGGCGGCCCCGGGACCAAGGAGGTGAGGGGCGGGGGCGGGTGCCGTGCGCTGGGGGCCAGGGGGGCGCGCGCTTCAGGAAGCTGGACTTGGGCTGGGGGTGGGTGGGGAGACGGGAGGGCTAGCGCGACTGGGCGGCGGGCGCGCGTGCGCGCTGCTGGGGGGGCGTGAGTGGGCGCGCGGCCGGGGTGACGCGGGCGGGGGGAGTGCGCGTGCGCGCCGAAGGGCGGTGGGAGGGGACGCGCGCCCGGGCGGCCCGCGGGCAGCGAGCGGGGCTGGAGGGGGGCGCGCGTGCACGGGGCCGGGGCGCGCGAGTGCGCGTGGCGGGGGCGGGAGCCGGGGCCTCGGTGGGGGTCCCTCTCCTGCGGGCCCTCGGGGATGAGGCCGCTGTCCGGTCCCCCTCGAAGTTCCAACTCCGCCGGTCGTGGCCGGAAGTGGTGGCGACTCCAGGGGGAAGTTGAGGCCCAGGTGGGGGAAGGGGCCGCGCGGGCCGGGCTGGCCTGGCCGGATACTGCGGCCCCGAGGGCACGGTCTCAGCCCTCGGCCCCCCCAGCCCTTCCTTCCCCTTTTCGAGTCAGTCTGGGTCCCGTTGCTGCCCCGGGCGGGCTGTGCGTGGCCTTTGATCCGGCGGGTAATTACGGGGATTGTGGCCGGCAGGAGGCCCATTCATTCGCCCTTGCGCGGCAGGCGGGGAGGAAGCGCGTCCCCAGGGGGGAAGTGACTGGGCCAAGGTCAGCCACCGCGTGGCTCACAGGGCAGGGCGAAGGCGGGGTCTGGACCCGGTGGCGATTCCTGAGGCCTCCCTCCCCCATGCCGAGTGGTTCAGAGTGGAGCCCCGCCCCCCGACACCCCACCCCGACCTCCAGTCCAGGGAGCTGACCCCAATTCATGTGGATGAGTGCCCCTGGGACCTGCAGAGTCGGACAGAAAAGTGACCCACAGACACAGAAGGCACGAGTGAGTTGAGGCAGAAGCTTTTTCAGTGCTAGGCCCTGCGCCGTGCACTAGGCAGGGAGCAGGGAGATGAACGAGGGCCTGGAGTCTGAGTGGAAGGCAGAGACTGAGACCCCGGCGACAGAGTCGCCACCCAGGGTGATCAGAGCCCTAATCCAGAGGTCTGGGGACTCTGGGAGCCAGGGAAGGCATCTTGACCTAGCCCGGTCCGGGGATGGTCAGGGCTTTAGGGAAGGAATGACTTGGTCTGCTTTTTGCGGTTACCTGGTCCCAGGCCCCCATGTTGGGCAGTGCTTAGGAACCGTCTGGGGATCCGATTGGCCCCAGCGCCGGGAAGCACAGTTGCGTTGATCCTGGCTTAGCTCCTCTGTAAGACTGTAAGCCTCTTTGGCTAAACGCTGCTGACATTCACCTGCCTGCCTCTGCGCAGTCCCTGTGGTCCTCCGGCCACGGCCCCAGAGGACATCCAGATCAGATTCCTGCTTGCTTATCTCACGTCTTATCCATCCATCCAGGCTTCAGCAAAGCTGAGGGATGGGAAGGGCTCGTCACCCAGCCTGGCCCCTCACTGGTGCCCTGCCAGAGTGCATGCAGGAATTGGGTTGTATTCCCCAAGAGCTCTGGGACCAGGCAGGCCTGGGTTCAAGTCCCAGCCCCACCATTCACTTTTGTGGCCTTAGACGAGTAACTTCAGTGCCTTACTTTCCACCGGGACAGAGTGGAAGTGGTAATAATAGTATTGACCTCAGCGGGAAGGCTCTTAATGCTTGCGTTTTAGAGCCAGCGCAGACCTCAACAGATGGGTGTAAAGTAGATGGAAAGGGTTCTGGAGCCAGGCGTTCCTGGGCCCTGGCCTTGGCACTGTCTCTTGCACTTCTGTGACCTTGGACATGTCACTTCCCTTTTCCCAGGTTCAA
This sequence comes from Papio anubis, assembly GCF_008728515.1. NCBI lineage: Eukaryota > Metazoa > Chordata > Mammalia > Primates > Cercopithecidae > Papio > Papio anubis. Next base: position 10,786,940 of record NC_044995.1, on the reverse strand, counting down.
TTTCCCTTCAGTTGCCTAAAAAGGAGAGCAAGTTCATAATTCCCTGAGTAAACGTAATCCATCCAGGCGACGGCACAGGCCAGGCCCTGTGCTGGGCATGAGGTCACGCATGGTCTTGGCACAGCACTGTCCTGTGAGGGCCCAGACGAGGTGCCTGGCCCAGCCTGGGTGAAGAGAGGGATCTCACGTCCCCCTCTGTGCAGGCGCGAGGTAGAGTGGTGCTGTGTGCTGGGCAGCCTGGCAGGAACCGTACAGTCCCTGTGCCAGAGCAGCTGAGACCCATTCGAACTGGGGAGAGGGGTGGGGAGATTTGTCAGAGTGGTCCTGGGAGCTCTGACCTTGAGGGAGGAGTGTGTGGTGGAGGGGAGGTTGTGTGTCTTGAAAGATAAAGAGGTGGGATTGGCTATCAGAAGTCTGTTACTTAAGGGAGGATGACAGTGGGCTCTGGGCAGAGAATGGCAGGGGTCACAGCTCAAGGCCACCCACAACTGCCTGGCCGCCTGGGAGGTCTTTTGTTACTAGGTCTACACAGCTCTCAGGATACCCATCCTCAGACATGTCTCACAGGCCTTTCCGAACCCCGTTCATGCATCCTCTGGTGCATCCTGAGGCCCTCAGCCTAGTGAGGACTGTGCCGGGCGCTGGGGCCTCTGTGGTGTGAGAAACTGCAGATTCGACAACACTTGCTGGTGCACACTTTGCAGGAACCTGGCCTCATGCCTGGTCCTCACAGTCCTAAATTCTCAAGGCTCTGGGATGGAGGTGGTCACCCCCATTTTAGGGGGATGGGATGGAGGCTCGGGTTGGAGGCTCCGGTTGGCACTTGGCCCAAGGCCCCCAGCAGCTTCAGAACCCAAGTCTATGTGTGATTCCAGAGCCCAGACCCTTGACCGTCATGACCGCCCCCTTCCACCCCCAGGTTGGGGTCTGGGGGGACAAAGGCTGTTCCGAAGTCCTCTAGGTGTTAGTTGTTGGCTTGGAGACGCTGGACTCCCTGCCCAGTGGGGTGTACTGTCCATGAGGACTCCTACATGCAGGGCTGCTGGCTGGTTCAGGGGACCCCAGCATAGTAGGAGAAGCAGAAGTGGCTCGGAAGTTGAGTGCTGAGATCCATGCTACCCCCAGGGAGGCCTCACTCACCCAGCATCAGGGAGAGCAAGGGAGGTGTGGAGTTCGAGCAGTCACACCACCAGTGTCAGTGGCCCTGTCCCAGGAGCCCAGAGCTGTCACCTTACAGCTGCGGAGAAACCAGCTGAAGCTCTGAGCCCAGGTGGGATGGCCCAGGGCCTGTGTGTTCCTGCAGGGGACCTGGCAACCTGGGGCTGTCCTTGGTGAAGTTTTCCTGGTTCTGTCTCTGCCTTGGCCTGAGCCTTCTCCCTTTGGGCTCATAGAGTATGGACGTCTCTCTTGTGCTAAATGGGGGTCCCATCTGGCCCCCCTGTTTCGAGGCCTCCGTGGTGCCAGGCCTTGCAGTGGATAACGCTGGCATCAGAAGTTGTCCTGGCCTCAGCCCAGGGTCTGGCCGGTCAGAGCCATGGATTCCTGAGGCTGCTGTGCATGGGGTCCTTGCTGGAAACAGCCCCGCCCTCAAGTGCACAGTCTGCTGGATGCACTGTGGGGCTGACCGGGACCTGTGGTAGGTGTCGCAGAGGTGAGTAAGACACGGATCCCCTTGGGGGACACAGGACCATCCTCAGTGGTGGACGTTAAAGGGAACAAATGCCAGTGTCCAAGAGTTAGAAGGAAACAAGCTGCCTTTGGCAGCCTGCCGACTCAGGTGTGACTCCAGCTTCCTATGCCGTGGCTCTGTGACGTTGCTCCCAGCCACTCCGCCTGTTGAAGCCTCGCCGTGGCTGTGTGACATTGTCCTAGCCACCCCGCCGCCAAGCCTCCCCGCCGCGGCACTGTGCGGGGACATTGTCCTAGCACCAGCTTGTCGGCCCGCGGCTGTGCGGACATTGTCCTAGCCACCCGCTTGTCGGCCCCTCGCCGGGCTGTGCGGACATTGTCCCAGCTTCACCCGCTTGTCAAGCCTGCATGGTGATTGTCCCAGCCACTCCGCTTGTCGAAGCCTCGCCGCATGTGCGGGATACCGTCCCAGCCACCCGGCTTTGTCGAAGCCTCGCTCGGGTACTGTGTGATACTGTCCCAGCTTCACCCGCTTGTCGGGCCTCGCCTGGCCGTGCGGGACATTGTCCTAGCCACCTCGCTTGTCGGCTCCCCCGGCTGTGTGACATTGTCCTCAGCCAATTCGCTTGTCGGGCTCTGGCTGTGTGACATTGTCCTAGCCACTCCGCTGTCGGCCTCGCTCGCGGCTACAAAAGGACATTGTCCAGCTTCACCTCATGGTCGGCCTCCTGCCGTGGCTGTGTGACACGCTCCAGCCACTCACTTCAGGAAGCTCAGCTCTTGTCTGTACAGCAAGGACCCCAGTGATAGGCCACGCTACTGGGCTACTGGCTTCTTTTAAGTGAGCACTGGCGACACATCTCATTTCCATCAGGAGGGACGGAGCTCCAAGCATCAGCCCAGGGGCCAGCGCGGCTCGCCTGGTGGGGGCCAGATCACACCCTCGGGCCCGCTGCCCAGGGCGGTCCCCCACTCTGGCAGCTGGCCTCATGGCCTCAAACTGTCTCTCCCTGATGGCAGGGCCCAGGATCAGAGCTTATGTGCTTAGGGCACCCTGCACCCAGGGCCTGGGATTTAATCCATGCTTGATGAGTGTGATCTTTTGTCATTGGATGAGAGAGGATGGAGCTGAGGGAAGGGAGCAGTCTGGGAAAGCTTCCTGGGGGAGGTGCTGTCGATGCTGAGCCTTGGCAGATGGGCCAAGCAGATGTACACAGAGAGGGCAGGTGAGATGGGAGGAAGGGGCTGTGCAAAGGCCCGGGGAGAACCACCTGGGCCCAGAGTGAGTGCTGAGGGTGATCCCACACTGCCTGGGTGTCCGGGAGGGGAGGCGCAGAGGGAGGATCCACACTGTCTGGTGCAAAGGCCCGGGGAGGGGGAGGCAGAGGAGTGGATTCCACAGGTCTGAAAAGAAGCCTGGAAGTTGGGGGGAGGCGTGGATCCACACCGGCCTGGTGAAAGGTCTGGTGGAGGGGGGGTGGAATGCACACCATCTTGGAAGTCTGGGGAGGGAGGGTGGATCTGACCAACAGGGGGGGGGGAGGAATGAATCTGAAGTGGATCTGAATGGTCTGGAGGGGGGGGATCCATAGGTCTGGAAGGCCCGGAGGGGGGGGGGGAGGATCCACAGGTCTGGAAGGCCCGGAGGGGGGGGTGGAGGATCCAGGTCCAGTGGCCTGGTGGAGGATTCCACACCGTGGAAGGCCTGGTGGAGGGGAGGGCGAGAGGTTAATCCACAGGTCAGTGCAAAGGCCTGATGGAGGGGAGGCGCAGAGGGAGGATCCACAGGTCTGGTGCAAAGGCCTGGTGGAGGGGAGGCGCAGAGGGAGGATCCACAGGTCTGGTGAAAAGGCCTGGTGGAGGGGAGGTGCAGAGGAGGATCCACAGGTCTGGTGCAAAGGCCTGGTGGAGGGGAGGTGCAGGGGGAGGATCCACACCGTCTGGTGCAAAGGCCCTGGGGGGAGAATCCACACCTTCTGGAAAAATGGCTGCACGCCCCTGGGTTGGCCTCAAATAGAGGAGCCGGGCAGGACGGGCAGTGGTCCGCGGGTGTGGTTTTGTGTGTGTCTTTTTTGTTTTTTTTTTTTTCCATATAAAGGCTTTGTTTTTAATGTTTTATATGTATAAATTTTAAGAGATAGGGTCTTGCCGTGTTTGCCCAGGCTGGTCTCAAACTCCTGGGCTTAATTGATCCTGCCTCCTCAGCCACTTAAGTAGTGACCAGGGGCTTTATTTATTTATTTATTTTTTTGAGACGGAGTCTTGCTCTATGGCCCAGGCTGGAGTGCAGTGGCGCGATCTCGGCTCACTCCAAGCTCCGCCTCCTGGATTCTCGTCATTGTCCCGCCTCAGCCTCCCGAGTAGCTGGGACTACAGGCGCCCGCCACCTCGCCCAGCTAATTTTTTGTATGTTTTAGTAGAGACGGGGTTTCACCGTGTTAGCCAGGATGATCTCGATCTCCTGACGTCCTGATCCACCCTCCTCGGCCTCCCAAAGTGCAGGGATTACAGGCATGAGCCACCGTGCCCAGCCTGGGGCTTTATTTTTTTTTAGAGCAGTTTTAGGTTTGCAACAAATTTGAGAGGAAGGTGCAGAGATTTCCCGGAACCCCCCCCCGCCCCCCCCCACAGCCTCCCCCATTATCAACTCCCACTCCAGAGCGGGTGTTTTGTGACAGTGGATGAAGCTACACGGACATCTGATTGTCACCCAGAGTCCATAGTGTACTTTGTAGGTGTGTGGGGCTTTTGGCCAGAAGACTGTTTCGTTTTATACAATTCTCAGTTACTCGGCTGCCCTAAGACCCAGAAGCCTTTGCATAAGGATCTGAAGATGTGCAAGGCACCAAGTCCTGCTGGCTGTGCCCCGCGGTCCCCACAATACACCGCAGTCCCCACAACACACCGCGGTCCCCACAACACACCGCACCCTGACAGTAGACAAAGTCCCCACAACACACCGCGGTCCCCACAACACACCGCACCCTGACAGTAGACGCAGTCCCTCTCTCTCACCCCCTCGGAAAGTTGAGTGTGGTGACTGGAGCCGTGAGCTGTCTCTGCCGAGGCTGTGCTGGTGCCTCCAAGGAATCTGGCTCTGACAAGGAGGGTGTGGGTGGTGCGGGTGGGAGACCTGCGGGAAGCCTCTGGGAGGCTGCCGCACAAGTCCAGGTGTGAAGTAGCTGGAAAAGAAGAGAGCAGCGACCATCCTGGCTAACACGGTGAAACCCCGTCTCCAGGCAAAACATTAGCCGGGTGAGGTGGCGGACGCCTGTAGTCCCAGTTACTCGGGAGGCTGAGGCAGGAGAATGCTATGAACCTGGGAGGCGGAGCTTCCAGTGAGCTGAGATCGCGCCACTGCACTCCAGCCTGGGCGACAGAGCGAGACTCAGTCTCAAAAAAAAAAAAAAAAAAAATAGAGCAGTGAAATCGACGCACCGTGGCCAGCGTCGAGAGGAGAGGAGAGGGAGAGGGGCCCAGAGCAGGGGACGGCTCACCTCTGCGTCCTGAGCAGGGGACGGCTCACCTCTGCATCCTTCACCCCGCCTGAGGGACGTGCAGGCTGTGCTGCAGGAGAATGTGACGTGCCAAAACCGGCTGAGACGAGAGGGAAGGTATCCGCAGACCAGTCACTGTAGAATGAACAGGAAAGGGTCCGTGGGGCTTTCCCCACCACCCTCAGGGAGGGCAGGCCTGGGATCTCAGTGGTGTCACAGAGATGTCCCGGGGCTGAGGAAATGAGGCCCTGATGCGGAATCCCTCGTAGACATCACCCCACCTAGCCTGGAGATCCAGGCGGAGGTGCAGGAGGGAACAAGAATGAGGTTTTCAGGCCAAGAGTGAGGGGTGAAGTGGCCACAGAAAAGGGCAGTGAAGGAGCTGGTGGAGGAGTGGAGGGGTTGGCGCTGTGGGCGTCTCGAGCCGGGAGCAGAGCAGGAAGGCGAGCAGGAGAGGGCTCTGCAGTGGGGCCGGGTGGCAGTGCTGGTTCTGGAAGCAGCCATGGGCACCGGGGCAGCAGGTGCTGGGTACCCCTGGCACCTGCCCTCAGGGAGCATTGTGCCCAGGAGCAGATGCAGAGCCCCAGGAAGGAAATACCAGAAGTGATATCACCATGCTCGTCAGGTGGTGACAGAAGGTGCTGACCGGCCAGGAAGTCAGCCCTGCTGTGGGAAAGGTGGGGTGTGGGCCTCAGGGAAAAGCTGACATTTGAGCAGACCCTTGAAAGGTGAGACCGAGCCAGGCAGGTGGAGGAGTGAGCCCAGCCCCTCAGAGAGAGATCAGGCTTGGCCGGGGCAGGTGGAGGAGTGAGCACGGCCCCTCAGAGAGAAAGAACAGGCCTGGCCAGGGCAGGTGGAGGAGTGGGGCCGATCCCTCAGGGAGAAAGACCAGGCCTGGCCGGGGCAGGTGGAGGAGTGGGGCCGGTCCCTCAGGGAGAAAGACCAGGCCTGGCCAGCCAGATGGAGGAGTGGGGCCGGTCCCTCGGGGAGAAAGACCAGGCCTGGCCGGGCCTGAGCCTGTCGGTGAGTCAGGAGCAGCGCAGTGCACAGCGAAGATCCAGGCCAGCTGGAAGGAGGGGGCTTGCAGAGGTGCTGGAGCCAGATTGGGCCCTGTGGTGCCTGGGGAGGAACCTGGATTTTGGATTGAGGGGCAGCAGGCACGTGCAGTGGTGGCAGTTTGGACAAGGAGGTGATGAACTGAGTTGCTTTTTGTCGATGAGAAACAGTTTTATTATGACTCCCACAGAGTACAATTCTCCCTTTTAAAGTGCACAGTTCAGCACCTGTAATCCCAGCTACTTGGGAGGCAGAGGCAGGAGAATCCCTTGAACCCAGGGAGGCTTGGCGCTGTAGGTGGAGCGGAGAGACTCCTGCAGTTGCACTCCAGCTCCAAGTGAGAGCACTCGCTCTAATACAAATAAATACAAAAAATGAAGTATACAGTTCAGCGGTTTTTAGTGTATTCACTCGGATTTGGCGCAGCCATCACCACAGTAATTTTAGAACCTGTTCTTCATCCTGCAAAATGCAGTGCGCCTTCACTGGCCCCTCCCTCCCTCCCTCCCTCCCTCTCTGCGTCCAGGTTCCTGGGAAGTCCTGATCTGCTTTCTTTCCCGTGGTGTGCCTCTTGTGGGCAGGTGTATAAATAGAATCACGCGCTGTTCTGTATCAGGCAGAGCCTCATGCTTGTGTTTGAGGGTCATCCCTGTCGCGGCTGAACTTCACACCTAGTTATGGCTGAGTCGTGTTCCGTTACGGTCATGGATGGACCACAATTAGTTCATCCATATGGACATCTGGGTCGTCTCTACATTTTAAGGTTATAATTTAATGCTTCAGGAACGCTTGTGTACACGCTTGCATGGACAGTTGTATGTTTTCTCTTGGGTTTATGCTTAGGGAGGGACCCGCTGGTTCTTTTGAGACGGAGTCTCTGTCACCCAGGCTGGAGGCAAGGGCCTGACCCTCAGCTCACTGCAAAGCCCCAGCCCCGGGTTCACGCCATTCTCCGCCTCAGCCTCCGAGTAGCTGGGACTACAGGCTACCCCGCCACCTTGCTCAAGCAGTTTTTTAGTCTTTTAGTAGAGACGGGTTTCACCCGTGTTAGCTAGGGATGGTCTCACCTCCTGACCTCGTGACCGCCTGCCTCTGGCCTCCCAAAGCGCTGGATTATAGGTTTGAGCCACCGCGCTCGGCCCCTGCTGGTTCTTACAGGAGTTCTTGGCTTAACCTTTTGAGGAACTGCCAGATGTTTCCCACGGCGGCCCCACCTGTGGTGCCCTGGCACCAGCAGTGGAGGGCTCCCCGCCTCCTGGTCGTCACCAGCACTTGTTTTCTGAGGCCGGCACAGTGGGTGTGAGGTGCTGGCTCCCTGTGGGTTTGGTCTGCCTCTCCCAGACGGCTCATGAGGACATCCTTGCTCGTGCCTGTCAGATATTTGTCTTTCTTCGTTGGAGGAATGCCTGCTCAGATGCTTTGCCCAGGTTCTAATTGGGTTGTTTGAACTGAGTGACTTTGGGAAGATGAGTTGGTGTGTGGTGTGGGGAGGGCACTTCCAAGAGGCAGGGTGGGAGCCAGGATCATGGTGGGAGGGAGTGAAAACCCTAAGTGGGGGAATGGGGAGAAGAGAGAGAGGGTGGACGGCTGGGAGAGAGGAAAGGGCCGCAGCCCTCCGTGCTGGAGGGGTTGGGGTCGGGGGGGGGATGGCTGGTCTGGGCACCCCCGGGCTCCTCCCCTGGTCCGCAAAGGCAGGGCCACATGGGGTGCACGGTGGCTCTGAAGAGGCCGTGGAGTCAGGCTGAGAAGGGGTCACAGGATTTGGTGAAAAGTCAGGGAGGGTGTTTGTTAGCCGAGTGGTTACAGGATGACTGTCGGGGAAGGAAAGGAGGTGGCTGCTCCAGGCCGCAAGTAGACGGGAAGGAATAAGAGACTGAGGCGAGGGAGAAAGCGGGTGGGTGCCAGAGAAGTTTCTGGGCAGGGAGGGCCGTGGACGGCCAGGAGTTGCTGCTTCCGAGAGCGCAGGGGAGGAGGAGGTGAGATTGGCAGCAGAAGAAAGGGGATAATTGGCAGGCAGGCCTCCAAAGGGGTGGGCGGGACTTCATAACAACAATAATAACAATCATTTGTGCTAATTGGATCTCTCGAGGGCCGGGGGCGAGGGGAAGGCACCCCTGCCCGTGCTGCAGGTGCTTCCTCTCTGGAGCGGAGGTCAGAGCCAGGTGAGTGAGCACCAGCAGGGGTTGGGAGAGCTGAGACCCCGGCTGAGAAACAGAGGCGGGCAGGGAGGCCGGGACCCTCGTTTCAGAAGATGTGAAATTCCCAGCCTTCTGGTAGATCCCTTGAATAGCCCAGTGTTTTCTTGAGAGCAAGTGGGGGGCCTTCTCCTAGGCAGCTGGCCTGGACCCTGAGAGCTGGGTCAGGAGCTGCCTCAGGCCCCTGCAGCTCCTGGTGCCCCCACCTCTCCCATCGCTCCCCTCTGAGGATGAGGGTCCCATGCTCGCGCCATGAGGTCCTGGGGGTAGGGCCTGATAGCAGGGGCTGAGAGCATGCCTGGAGGGACAGGAGAGGAAGAGAACTGGGGAGCATTGAGTGAACATCCGTCTTAACCCTGATGAGTCCTCAGAAGCCTCCACTCAGTCCCTACACAGGCACCTGCCCTTCCCGTCCCTGCTTTGCAGAGGAGGCAGCTGAGGCTCAGCCATTTCTGAGGGTGGCAGAGCCGGTGATGACACCAGGGACTGGCACCGCGGCTGCCCGTTGCTCACAGGGGCACAGCGCTGTCACCCAGACTGTTTGTTTCACATCTCTCTGGTAGGTGTGGGCCGCTCCCTCTCCTCGGAGAGGAAGTTGGGATGCAGAGCAGTGTGGGCCCCGTCCCAGGTCGCCACGGTGCGGCCTTCCTTCCCGCCTCCCTCTTAGAAGAGCCTCCGGACCCTGAGCTCTGGCCCCTCGCCGCTTACTCCTCCGCTGCTGCCCCCAGCCCCTCTGGCTGTGGAATTTGTGGACCCTTATGCAAAAAGGCAAGAAGAAAGCGTCTTCCTTTCCTGGAGGTCTCTGGGTCGGCCAGGGTGTTTTGTGTTTGGCATTTCACCCACAGGTGAGTGCAGAGTCCCCCAAGCCCAGGCTGTGAGCCCCCAGCACTGAGCCCTTGTGCTCTTGGACCCCACTTACAAAACACAGGTCAAAGGTGAAGTGACCAGGAATTCCAGGGCAGCAGCTGCTGAGCACAGAGCCCCGGGCTGGGCCTCTGTCCCAGCTGCCCAGGCCGTGCCCCAAGTCCCTGCCTGCCCCTCCCTCCTGGCGCCATTCCAGGTGCTCATCCCCTCTGCTGCGGCTCCGTGGCCCAGCCGTGGCCTGGAAAGTGTGCCCCAAACCCTGGCACCCTCATTCCTTTACGTCGGGGTCAGCAAACTTTCTCTGCAGTGGGCCAGATAGTAAATACTTTAGGCTTTGTGAACCAAGAGGGGAAATGAAGGCTACTCTCGATGTAGGTGTATGGCTGTCTGTTTGAAGTGTGACCATTGGAACTTGTAAAAGGCATTAGTATCTGGAGGGCAGTTTAAGGGCCAGCGCCCCCCACGCAGGGTCAGCCCCTCCACGTCTGTAGGCTGCCTCACCTCCGCCCCCCGTCCGGCTATCACCATGGCAGGACTCATGCCATGTGCCTAGGGCTGCAGTGCCCGTTCTGGGCAGCGCGGGCCTGGCTGGCAGCAGATCCCTGCTGAGTGAGAGGTGATCTCTGCTGGCCTCTGGGCGGGCCACTGCGCGGTGGAGAGGAGGGGTGTGGCGGGCGCACTCTCCCACCTCCCCCATGCACAGCCTGGTCAAGGCCTTGGCCCTGCAGGAAGCTGGCCCGAGGTGGAGGCCAGGGGAAGGCGCTGAGCTGGGAAGTCCCTGCTTTTATTGAGTTATGCGATAGAGTTTCACTGGAAGGACGTTATCACCACTTGGCAAACAGGTTTCAGCCGAGAAGAGGAGGTGAGGAGCAGCCTCCGCCACCTCCTCGGCCCCTGGTTGCAAACTGCTCTCTTCTCTTTTTTTCTTGTACTTTTTTTTTTTTTTAACTTTTGCTACAGTGCTGATTCTTATGCATTTTTAATGTTTAGAGTGTTGTAATTAGAAAGCCTGTACAATTTTTAAAAGTTTATTTACTTTCTAATAGAGGTGCAATTAACGTATTACAACATTTCATTTTTTTTTTTTTTTTATTTTTGAGACGGAGTCTCGCTCTGTCACCCAGGCCGGAGTGCAGTGGCGTGATCTCAGCTCACCGCATCCTCTGCCTCCAGGGTTCAAGCGATTCTCCTGCCTCAGCCCCCCCCGGGTAGCTGGGACTACAGGCACCAGCCACCACACCTGGCTAAGTTTTGTATTATTAGTAGAGACAGGATTTCACCATATTGGCCAGGCTGGTCTCGAACTTCTGACCTCGTGATCTGCCTGCCTTGGCCTCCCAAAGTGTTAGGATTACAGGCATGAGCCACCGTGCCCGGCCAACATTTGCTTTTTTACAGTGTACAATTCACTGGTTTTTAACATATTCACAAAGTTGTGAATATATTAAATCATCATCAGTATGTAATTCCTGAACATTAGGCTAGGCGCAGTGGCTCCCCTCCTTGGGTCTCTGGCAGAGTCAGAATTAGGTTGACATAAAACAGAAAAACAGAAGAAAAGCTTACGAATATTATTTTATTTTATTTATTTTTTTGAGACAGAGTCTCGCTCTGTCGCCCAGGCTGGAGTGCAGTGGCGCAGTCTCGGCTCGCTGCAAGCTCCGCCTCCCGGGTTCACACCATTCTCCTGCCTCACCCTCTCGGGTAGCTGGGACTACAGGCGCCTGCCACCTCTCCCGGCTAGTTTTTTGTATTTTTAGTGGAGACGGGGTTTCACCGTGTTAGCCAGGATGGTCCCGATCTCCTGACTTCATGATCCGCCTGTCTCGGCCTCCCAGAGTGCTGGGATTACAGGCGTGAGCCCCCGCGCCCGGCCGGGAATGTTATTTTTACAGGTACATGGGAGACTTCAGAAAGGGAAGGCCTCTCGAAGCGGTTAGGCCTGAGGGCTTCTATGCCAAAGAAGAGCGACTGTGAAAAAGTCACTAAAATCCTTGGGGAGGCTGAGGGAGATAAGGGTTGGTGTGTGCAGCTGTCGCTCAGCCTCAGCTCCTGGTGCTGGTGACGAGGACGTCCTCTTCGTCTACGGGGAAGTCGTGCTTCACGTGGGGTTTCATCTGCGTTCAGGAGGAAAAGGGGAGGCCAGAGCACCCTTCTTGTGTCTGCTGCTGCCCCCGTGCCTTTGGGGCTGCACTGGGGCGGCCTGTTCTGTGCCGTGGCCTTCACCGCTGGCCCCCCAGCACCCAGCCATCTACCAGTTCCGACGCGTCGCCCCAGCCACTGTCCAAAACACCCCTTTAGGCTTTTCCCTTAATACAGGCGTAATTACCTGTTATTAAAATATTAGGAAAACGAACATAAGAAAAACGTTGAGATCACTCTCTCTCTTGATGCTGGGTGTGGGAGGGGTGCCAGCTTTCATTCCCCGGCCGGCTCCGTGGAGGACGGGTCCCCGGCGTGGTTCTCATAGGTTCCTCACCATTCGGAACCCCGCTGTGATGGAGGCTGTCTCTGCAAGAAGCGTTTCCTGAGGTTTGGGCTTTCCTGTCGGTAGCCTGTGGAGAGGTAGAGCTAGCCTGGTCGGGCTGCAAGCCCGTTCACGGCAGTTTAGCCTGAACTCTTCCATCCGAGGGACCCAAAGCCCACGGGGGTCTGTCCAAGGGGAAGTCTGCCTGTCCTTCCGCGTGGGTCTCACCTCTTCCTGAGACGGGTCCGGGGAGGGTCTGAGTGTTGGGATTTGCTGTCTGGTCTCAAGCCTGTGCTTTGCCCGGACCCATCTGTTTGGGTGCACACCCACCTGTGCCTGGTGCTGCCCTGGGTGCTAGGGACATGGGTGCTGGGAGGACAGGCCAGCTAAGCAGAGACAGAGAGTGGCAGAGTAGCAGGCATTAGGAAGAGAAAGGCAGGCGGGTGGAGCAGGTGGGGACCCTGAGGAGGTGGCCCTCACCTGGAGTCCAGAGGAGGCAGCTGGGAGGACCAGAGGAGAGCGCTGGGCAGGGGCGGGGTGGAGGGAGCCGGGGAGCGCTGGGCAGGGGCGGGGTGGAGGGAGCACTGGGCAGAGGTGGGGTGGAGAGAGCAGGGAGTGGCGGCTCCTGGCGGGGCTGCCTTCAGTGCCTCCCACTTCTGGAGCTGAGTCTCCTGGGAGTCCCCGTGGCTCCATGCCCGGCACAGACACTGCTGGCTGCTGCCGCCTGTGCTGCCCTTCACGTGTTGTGGGGGACCCAAGGGTCTGGCCCTTGCCGGCCTCGTGTTCCGCATCCATAAGACAAGCGTCAGAACAGTGTCCACCTCTAAGGGACCCCTGTGCTTCAGATGACCCGCAGTCCTCCCGGCAGGAACCACTTCCCACACCCCCGTGAGCCCCCAAGCAGCCCCTTGTGGGGCATGCCCGGCCTTCCTGCTTTTGGCTGCCTGCCCCCTTCCCTCCACGTTGCCCATCCAGGGCCTGCTCTTAGGGTGCCTTCTTTCTGAGGGCCCACCCCAGCCTCCCCAGCAGAGCTGCCTGTCCCTTTCTCCCCAGAACTCCTCCCTGTATGCCTCTTCCCATGTCCTGAACTCCTGGGGGCTGTGGGACCTGGTTCTCCCGTGACTCCTATGTCTCCTGGTGGACTTTGTGCCTCCTAGGTGACTCCCATGTCTCCTGCACCCTCGCCCCTCTCCCAGTGACCTCATGTCTCCCAGGACTTCTTGTTTCTCCCGGGTGGCCCCATGTCTCCCCTGGTGACTCCTTTAGTTCTCTAGGTGACTCCCTGCTCCTGGTGACTCTTGTTTCTCCCAGTGACCCCATTGTCTCCCAGTGACCCTTGTGTCTTCAGGTGACCCCGTGTCTCCTGGTGACTCTTGTTTCTCCCAGTGACCCCATTGTCTCCTGGACCCTGTCCCTCCCGGTCACCCCATGTCTCCTGGTGACTCTTGTTTCTCCCAGTGACCCCACTGTCTCCTGGGGACCCTGTGCCTCTCAGTGACCCCATGTCTCCTGGTGACCTTGTGTCTCCCGGTGACCCCATGTCTCCCGGGGTGACCCTGCCCTCCTGCACTCCCTGCTGCCTCCTGGTGTGACTTTTGTTTCTCCCAGCACTCAGCCCCTCAGGTGACCAGAGTCTCCTTGGTGACCCCTGGTGGCCCCCGTGACCTCTTTATGTCTCCCTGTGACCCCGCGGTTCGCTGGTCCTCAGCAGGTGCTCAGTAATGAGACCCTGAGCCGCCGCCTGTGTGTGTTCTCGCAGGGATTTGAATACACAGTGTCCGAGGCGAGCGTAGTGGTGGGTGGTTCTGGGCATAGACGTGGGGCCTGATGGTCTGTATGTAAACTGTGTCTCTGTACCCCCCTCCAGCCTTTCCTTTCTTCCCTTCCCCGCAGACAGACCTTGGGCCTCTGTTTCCTCATCTGCATAATGGCGACAGCAGTCAGACCTACCCAGAGGGCTGTCATGGACCCCAGTCCACTCACAGTTCGGGTGGAGCTCGCTTAGGAGCAGTACTGAACTGTGGGGTGGCGGCCAGGGGTCAGCCAAGGACCCGCGACGGTATATCTGCTGTGCACGCGGAGTTTATTTAAACAGGCACATCCTGAGTTCTCACTCTCGTGCCCTTCCTGAGGGTGGGTTGACAGCACCCTGCCGTGGGGCTGGCTCCCTTCTGTGCCTGGATAGTGGTGAACTTCTTGTCACTGGAGGGACTCCTCGGGACACATTGGTTCAGGTGTGGGCTGTGCCAAGGGAGACTCTTTCTGTCTCAAGCTGGAGTCTGGGTGGGTGACCCCCGGCCTGAATGAGGTGCTGACGCTCCCTACCAGTTGGTCTGCAGACCCCGCCTGGAATGGAGGTGCTGGACGTACTGCCCCGGCCTGCTGCCATCTGCAGACTCCCCGGCCTGGAATGAGGTGCTGGATGCCAGAGGAGGTTTCTCAGAGCGAGTTTATCTCAGCCCAAGGGGCCCGCCTGGCTCTTCCAGTGCTGGTGGCTGCTGGTAGACGGGGCAGGTGGCTGCTGTGCCTCACCAGGAGTCCTCCCCACCTGGGAGTGAGGCCGCCACCAGGGACCAGCTGCATGGCCTGTGGGCTTAAGTAATGGTTGGATGAGCGCGGTGCCCGCACCCCTGTGCATGCAGCCCGAGCATTACAGACTGAGGCCCGGGTGAGGGGCTGGGGCCCGCGGCAGGCCCTCCTTCCGAGAGAGAGGAACACGAACGTCCACAGGAATAAATGGAAGGACGCTGGCATTGAAGCTGGAGTATTCACAAGGCCTGATTGTGGACACAGCTCATGCTGTCTCGCCAGCGGCCGGATGTGGACCACCGTGGCCGCCGTACAGTGGAGTGGGTTCAGCCCGAGAGGAGCGAAGGCCACGCACTGCTACCAGTGTGGAAGAGCCAAACACAGGACAGATGCGGCCCCTCTCCGGGCAGAGCACACGGCAGCGAGTCCCGAGGGACAGAAAGGAGTTCAGAGGCTGCAGGGCCCGGGCTGGGGAAAAATGCACAGACTGTCGTGGGCTCTTGGGGCTTTGTGGAGGTGGCTGTGCTGATTGTAAGGGATGGTTGCGAAACTGATTATATTAAATATCATTGCGTTGTACACTTTACATGAAGGACACCACGGGCAGGCTCTTTGTGGCTCCTGCTGGAGGCTTCCCCCGAGAAGCCAGGTGGCTACAGCCCGTGCCTCCTGCAGGTGCTGGGGGATTCGGGGAGCCCAGCCCCAAATCTCTCCTGTGGAAGGTAGGAGGTTTTTTTGTTTTAAGGCTCGTCAAGTGAAGCCGTTGGCGTGGAGAAGGAACAAAGAGATCCGTAACTGGCGGTTGGTTGTAAACACCGCTGCACTCCGCCGGCAGGACTTTTTTTAAATTGCCCTTATTTGGCTGTGGAAGTTGGCAGCCCTGTGTCCGCCCCATGGAGTTTAACTGAGCCTCTCCTGGTTTATGAAACCCCAGCGCGGAAAGCAGGGAGGGCACGTTTGCCACAGCTCCACCTGGTGGCCTTGCCCTTCCCTGATCTGTGTGAGGGTTCAGGTGCCCGCCGCGCCTGCAGGAGGGTGGGGGAGGGCTGGGAGGGCTGCCTCAGAGCCTGCTTCATTTTATTTTTTTATTTTATTTTATTTTAAATTTAATTTTTGAGACAAAGTCTTGCTCTGTCGCCCAGGCTGAAGTGTGATCTCTGGCCACTGCAACCTCTGCCTCCCAGGTTTAAGCAATTCCCCTGCCTTAGCCTCCCGAGTAGCTGGGATTACAGACCCCTGCCACCACGCCTGGCTAATTTTTGTGTTTTAGTAGAGATGGGGTTTCACCATGTTGGCCATGCTGGTCTCGAACTCCCGACCTCCAGTGATCCACCTGCTTTGGCCTCTCAGTGCTGGGATTACAGGTGGAGCCACTGCAACCAGCCAGGGAGCCTGTTTTAAAAGACAGATCAGGGTATGAACCCTTCAACAACTCGGGCGCGTGGCAAAGGCTCTGCTGTCCGCTTTAGCTGTGTGCGTGGCACAGGTCGGTGGTGTGTGTAGAGACCCTCCTGGTGAGGTGGCACGTGGCTGGTGGGGTGTCGCATGAGACCTGACAGTGCTGCAGTGGCGGCTGGTCGGTGGTGTGTATGTGAGACCTCACAGTGCGCGGAAGGGTTGGACGCGGCATACAGATCCTTGACAGTGCCGCGGTGGCAATTTTGGCTGGTGGTGTGTGTGTAGAGCCCCTCACAGTGCATGGCATGGGTTGGGTGTGGAGACCCTGATGGTGCGTGTGGCACGGGTTGGGAGTGTCACGTGTGGAGACCCTCAGGCACCTGCTGCCCTGTTTCTGATGTGATGGGTCTGTGTCTGCCAGGGGTGTGGGGACTCCAGTCCGTTTGGCACGAGCATCACACGTACACTGTCTTGTGCACACTTGACAGTAACATGTTCTCTGTCTTGCCTGTGAGGAAGCTGCGGAGTGGAGGTGGGGTTGTTCACCCCGGGTCCAGCTGGGGAGTGGTGGGGCTGCGATGGGCGCCGGTGGTGGTTGTAGCCCGTGTGGGTCCTGGAGTTCTTCCCTGCAGCTGTGTGAGGCCTTGGCCGGCCCCTGCAGTGGGGAGCAGCCAGGCTAGCTCCAGGCCAGTTCTTGGTGTCCCGGGGTAGACGCCATGTGCCTTGTCTGCCGGGCGCTGTACCTGCCACGCCGGTCCCTGCAGGGCCCTCCGTGCAGCCTGGCACCCCATAAACTCGGTCCTTCTGTCTTGTCCCTTCTAACAGGGACCCGGACATGGAGCTGCGGGAAGAAGCCTGGTCTCCGGGGCCGCTGGATTCTGAAGACCAGCAGATGGCGAGTCACGAGAACCCAGGTGAGCGGCCCGAGTCCGTCCCGCCACCACCCGCCCCATCCTGGTTCCCTGCTCGGGCCCCACCTCCTCTCACCTGACGCTGGCTTCCGGCCCCACCGCCTCCCACCTGACCCTGGCTTCCGGCCCCACCGCCTCCCACCTGACCCTGGCTTCCGGCCCCACCGCCTCCCACCTGACCCTGGCTTCCGGCCCCACCGCCTCCCACCTGACGCTGGCTTCCTTTGCCTTTGGGTGGGAGGAAACCCCCCTTTCCTGTTTTCCCTTCCTGGGGCCCTGGGATGCCCGACCCTGGCCTCCCCTCCCACCCTGGGCTCTGCACTCCTGGCTGTAGAGGGAGGGGCTGGGGCTAGCCCAAGCTCTCTCTGCTGAACGATTTTGGGGACCCCGGGGGCCGCCTCCTCTGCCTGACTTCTCTGTCCTTGCCCTTCCAGCCTGGGCAGCACCTCCATCTGTTGAGGGTGCCCCGTTGCTCTCCCCACAGCCCCGCCTCCACATCCTGGACCCTCTGCTGTGATTTCAGGCAGCCCTGTGACCCTCCCTGGCAGAAACTCCTTAAACAGGGTGGCACAGGAGCGCAGGGAGCCCACAGGCTGACGCTGACTTTTCAGGGAGAGCTGTCAGTGTGGGTTTTTAGGTGAAATCCTTCACTCTTTGGACATTGACAACGTATTTCGTTTGTTTAATAAAGCATTGTTGGGGTTGAGCAAAACTCATTTGTGGGCTACGTGGGGCCTGGGTTTGGTTGCCGAGGCCCCATGGTGACCCCACAGTGGCCCCTGACACCTCACGGCCTCCCTCCCCTCCTGGAGGCCGCGTCCCTGCCTCAGACCTGAGGAATAAGGTGTGGCGGCTTCTCTCATTGCTGTGTCTGCATGCCAGGCCCCAGGTCCCAGGCCCACGCTGGCCCCACGCTGGCCGGGGCTCAGCAGACCTATTCTACAGAGGGCCAGAGAGGAAATGCTGTGTATCTTGCAGGCTGCAGGCCTCACAGATACCACAGAGCCACAGTCCACACGGGAATGCATGGGCGCACCGGTCAGGCTCGATGTAGAAATGTGGCAGAGCTCGCCAGCCCAGGCCAGCGTAGTCGAGTCGTCCCAGAGAAAGACCGGGGTGAAGTGTGGGATCGATTTTGTAAAGCAGCTCAGCCCTTTTTTCAGTGATTTCTGAGATCCGTGGATGGAGTATGAGCAGAAGCTCCCTCTGCGTGGGGCTGTGGCAGCCCTGGTTCCGGGGGAGAAACTGGGATGGGGGTTTTGAGTGTGTTGGCAGGACGGCATGCCCGGGGGGCACACACCCTGGCCCCAGGCTGCCCTGCGCCACAGTGGGTGAGCACCGTCCTGCGCCTCAGTGGGTGGGCGCCGTCCCACACCGCCACAGCCCTCGAGGCCTGCCCCCGCCTTCTCCCTCGCATACGCCCTGGGCCTTTGAACCTTTTTGAAAATTCTGTGGAAATCTCGAGCGTGTGGACGTAGTGTGATGAGTCCCTCTTCCTGTGCCAGCGAAGGGCACTGCCAGTCCCTTTCTGCCCACTGTGATTCTTTTTCCACAGTGTCATAGAGAATGTATCCATCACGTCATTGTGTCTAAATTCTCCAACATGTAAGGACTCCATAAAAAAAAAAAACCCTACAGGAAGCTGATCTCGCCTAACAACATGTCATTTTTTAGGACCATCGTCTAATCTAGCCCCCAGTCCTTGTTAAAATAGCCTGTGGTCTCCAGAATGCTTGTCTTTGAGTAAGTTCATCTTTAATTTTACAAGTCACTCGTAAACTCCCTCTCTTTGTAGAGAGTAGGTCTCAGGTCCCCTTGTCCAGCCCGCTGCCCCGCTCCCCCCCGGCCCTGTGTCTGTGGGAGTGCTGTTCCCCACTGGGCAGCTGGCTCCGGGGAGGGCCTGCGCTTGTCGCCGTCTCTGGAGCATCACCCCCGTGTGACGCCCTCGCTCATCGAGGATGGGCTGCGCACGCTCCCAAGCTGCTCTGGCGTCCGGGTAACTCCCGTGTGGGGTCCCGCCTACACGTGTCCCTCCTACGATGTGACAGTGACAGACATTGTCGGGGGGAATGGCGGGGGTTGGCCTGGCCACAGTGTATGTGGGCCCTTTTTCTCTGGCCTCTTGCTGAGGGATATGGGGGCCCATGGAGCAGGCATCTGGAGAGGAGTGTGCCCTGGAGAGGCAGAGGAGCGTGCCCGGCAGGCAGAGAGAAGGGAATCAGCAGGGCTCCCAGCCCACTTGGCCCCAGCGTCTTCTGCGGAATCAGTGTCCAGGCCCTCAGCCTACCTTGTGGGGTCCTTGGATAGGGAGGAGGCAACCAGCGCAACTTTCACTGTCTTGCATGTGAGGAGTGGCCTAGGGGGAAGGTTGAGAAGGAAGCAGAGAGAACCAGCGGCAGGAGGCGTCCAGCGTGGTTGCCCCATGCCGACCCCAACCCTGCAGTGCTGGGGCGTGGGGCAGGGCGTCCATGTCCTGTGCTGGAGACGGGAGATGCTGGTTGGAGTGCCAAAGAGGGGGTTGCCACCCGAGCCGGGCTGCAGGCCTTCGGGTAGACGCCGTGTGGACCCTTCCTCAGCTCCTGACTTCCGTGTGTCCTGGCACCTGCTCTGGGAATACATCCCAAGTGTGGTTGCTTCTCCCCACTGTGATCCCAGCCCTGTGGCCTTACAGTCACAGCGCTGGCCTTCCCGCGACTTCTGTCCCTACCCTTGTCCCCTCCTGAGCCTCTTGGGGAGGAGGCGAGATCCCGGTGCCATGCCCAGAACCCTGTGAAGGTGTCCTGGCTTGATGGGGCTGAGAACCCGCCGCCTGCCCAGCCTTGCAGCCCTGCGTGCCATCGCCCCGTCCGCCTCCCAGCTGGTCTCGGGCCCCTGACGCGGCCCCCGACACGGCCCCTAGCCCACGTGGCCCTGCTACAGTTTTCTTCCCCAGACGGTGTTGTGTGACTCGCACTTTCTCTTTTGTTTTTTTTTTTTTTGAGACAGAATCTTGCTCTGTCACCCGGGCTGGAGTGCAGTGGTGTGATCTCGGCTCACTGCAACCTCCACCTCCTTGGTTCAAGCGACTCGCCTGCCTCAGCCTCCTGAGTAGCTGGGATTATAGGCACCCGCCACCATGCCTGCCTAATTTTTGTATTTTTAGTAGAGACGGGTTTCACCGTGTTGCCTAGGCTGGTCTCGAACTCCTGACCTTAGGTGATCTGCCTGCCTCGGCCTCCCAGTGCTGGGATTACAGGCGTGAGCCACTGCACCTGGCGTGACTCCCCTTTTCTGTCCCCTTCCACCAGCTCTCTGCTCCATGAGATGCCGTCTCAGCAGAAGTGTCCCCATGTCCCCTCCCCTGTGTGCCTGTCCTTCAGCTTCCTGGAGATCACTCCCTGGGGTGCGCAGGCCGCTCAGGGTGCAGACTGTTTAGCCGGAGGGTCCTGTCTCGGGGGCCAGGCGAAGCTTCGTTCACAGAGGAAGGGGCTTTGGGCTGCATTGCAGGGGACGTGGTAGTGTGGCTCGAGGGCCCTGGGAAGCCACGGGGCAGTGGGGACACTCTCAGCTGCTGTTAACAGGGAACCCAGACAGCACTGGCCCTAGCCCAGAAGGACTCGATATGTTCTCAGGCAGCCGGCCTGTAGGCCGGACAGATCCAGGGTGGCCTCTCTCCTGAGAGCCGCTTATCTCTGGGCTCAGGGCCCCAGGCCCCTCACTGTGATATCCTGGGCACAGCAAGGCAGTGCCTCAACCCCGGTGGGTCCCCCCAAGGCTGTGTCCACCTCTTCTCTCCTTCCACCATCCACCATTTGCCCCATCCACCCTTTATACCAAACTCCATACCGGCTCCATCCACCTTGGCCGTATCCACCCCAGAGCTCCATCCACCCAGCGGCCCGTATCCACCCGACATCCACCCTTGCCCATTATCCACCCAGGCTCCATCACCCCGCGGCCGTATCACCCAGGCTCCATCACCCCGCGGCCGTATCACCCAGGCTCCATCACCCCGCGGCCGTATCACCCAGGCTCCATGCCCAGCGGCCCGTATCCGCCCGGGCAGCGCATCCACCCCGGCCCGTATCACCCAGGCTCCATCACTAAGGCCGTATCCACCCGGGCTCCACCATCACCCAGCTGACGTGGTATCACCCAGGCTCCATCACCCCGCGGCCGTATCGCCCAGGCTCCATCACCCTGCAGCATGGGGTTGCCTGTCCTTGGGCCTCTCCTTCTGAGGAGTGTGAGAGGAGAGTGGGTTCTGAAGCTCCCAGGCAGGCCTCACTGGCCAGGGCAGGTGAGTCCCCACGACCCACAGGAATCCCAGGCAGCCCACACTTGCGACCTTCTTGTGAGAGGGAAAGGAATTGGACTGTGGGTAGCCCCCGGCCGTGCCCCCTGTTCAGAGAAGGTGTCCCTGTGGAGGCTTGGGTGGTTGGAAGGCTTTCTGTGGCTGCTGTGGGGAGAGCGGCGTGCCTGGAACTCCTGGCACGTGTTCCTTCCATGGAGCTGTTTGGGCCCCGGGCTCCTTCCCCCAGGCCCATGGCTTTGCCTCAGTGTCCCTGGAGACCTGGGTCAGGGGGTGCGGCCTCGGGTGCTGACGGGGGTGCCCTTGCTGGGCTCAGCATGAGGTTGTCTGAACAGAAGTCTCCACGCCTTCTCCCCCAGACCCCCCGAAATTCCGAAGGTTTGAACCTCCCTACCCCATCTCTTACTGGAGGTCACACCAGTACGGTTGCCCCTGCTGATGACCGAAGGCCCCTGAGAGGCACAGCAGGGTGCTGTGTGTCCCCTGCGCCCGGTGGCTTTGCCCCTGGGAACTCGGCTTCCTCCGTTTTAGTAAACTGGCTCTGCAGTGCCTTTGCAGTCGAGGCCCGGAGTAGTTTACCCCTCGCCCCGTGCCTGCACGCAGGAACACAGCCAGATAAAAAGAAACATACGAATTTATGGGGGACCAAAATGAAAGTGCCACAGGACAGTTGTTCCTGTGCTAGCAGCACGTGCGGTGTTTCCTCCTCCTGCCTCCATTCTGTTTCATTTACATGCTGGCCGCCGTCCACGCAGTCCATGCGACTGCCTGCTGGGCTGAGGCCCGCAGTGGAGACGCGAGGCGTGGCCTGTGGTTGGGTGCGAAGTCCACGGCACGGCGTTTCCCACGTAGGGCGTGGTGAAGAACTGCATGTGAGATTGGAAAGAGCCACAAAGCCAGTGTTCTTTCTGGTTAGATAGATTGAATGGGGGCATTTTTGAAACCGTAGACATTTTGTGATTTTTTTCTGTATTTGGATATTTCTGGGTGTGTGTTCAGATCCTCTGAGCTAATACTGTTAGGAATAACGACCAGTGCTTCGTAATCGCGTCCTGTGTGCCCGCAGTCAGCCAGTGCTCGCACGCTGGCCCCAGCCCTCACAGTCAGCCAAAGTGCTCAGAATCGCTGGCCCCATAGGTGCCCGCGAGTCAGCCAGTAAGCCGACCGCTGGCCCGTGTGCCCTCAAGAGTCAGCCAGTGTTTTCAGAATCGCCCCTGTGCCCGCAGTCGCCAGTGCTTCGATCATGCCCTGTGCTCCGCGATCCTGTGTGTCTGCATCAGGCCAGTGCTTCATAATCGGTTCCTGTGCCTCGCGATCCTGTAGGTCTGCAGTCAGCCTAGTGTTTCTGTGAATCGGCCCTGTGTGCCCGCATCCTGTGTGTTCGCAGTCAGCCAGTGCTTGGTAATCGCGTTTCATGCGTCTAGGTCAGCCAGTGCTTCAGAACGCTGGGCCCCAGGTGTCTACAAGTGAGAGCAATACGTAACTGAACGAAGTACAACAA
>NC_044995.1:10763643-10764462 GCF_008728515.1 Papio anubis | reverse complement strand
TAGCCAGGATGGTCTCGATCTCCTGACCTTGTGATCCGCCCGTCTCGGCCTCCCAAAGTGCTGGGATTACAGGCTTGAGCCACCGCGCCCGGCCAAGGAAACACCCCTTAACGCATGGAAGCTGCGCATTGAAAGAGCAAATCACAGTTGGTTGCGTTAGAATCGCTGGACTCCAAAGGAAGTCACCGATCCTTCCTGGCAGAAAGCGTGGATGACTTGGAAAGTCAACACGACTGTGCTCGGACTTAGCACTTTATGCCAGGAGAAAATGGCATTATGACTCACGGAAAAGGGACCTTCAGATGGGAAGGGCACAGACAGGCTACCCAGCAAGAGCCCGGTGAACCCCATTCCTCTTTGCCCTCCCTGAGGAGCCTAAAAGCGAATGAGCCTCAGACAACTGACCAGAGAGAGGAGGGATGGGAGGAGGGTGTGAGCAGGTCAGTCTCACTGAGCACCGAACACGTCTCAGTTGGCCAAGATCTGCACATGACGGAGGGGATGCAGCCGAGAAAACGGGAAGGACGGTTCGTGCAGCACAATCCAGGAGGCGTGCCTGGCAGTGGTAGCAGTAGCATTGTTACCCTGAGATCGCGTGTGCAGCCAGCAAGAGGGTCACAATGTAGGGTATCCCAGTTCCGCCATCTCCTGCGCCTATGGAATATCCCACTTCCGCCATCCCCTGTGTCTATGGGCCATCCCACTTCCGCCATCCCTTGTCTATGGAATATCCCACTTCTGCCATCCCCTGTCTGTGGAATATCCCACTTCTGCCATCCCCTGTCTATGGAATATCCCACTTCCGCCATCCCCTGTCTA
>NC_044995.1:10668834-10763231 GCF_008728515.1 Papio anubis | reverse complement strand
TACAAGCCACACGTAATAAGCAACACAGCAACCAGGTAGCAAAACTCAAGTCCCCTGGACCACAGTTGCAAAGTTACTAGGTCCTAAGGTACCCCCATGAGTTCCAAAATACAGTAGGATGACGATAAACCATCGAGGCCTCTGTGGTGTTAGCATCTGACTGGGAGGAGGGAAGCACAGGAGAGCCACAAACAGCCTCCAGGTCTTCACTGCCAAGCTGGGCAGGGGAGTTGGGGTCCCTTTAGGACCAGCAGCTGAAGTAGGAACTGTTTTGTCCAAACCAGGGTAGTGGGAGAGGCTGTGGAAGGCCTGGGGTAGCTGGGCAGCACAGGTCCTGCAGCTCTCGAAGCAACCAGGTGAAGTGCTGTGCAGGGCAGAACCTCATGTGAGGAACCAGAATCGAGCAGGGCCCCCTTCCTTGGCAACAGAGGA
This sequence comes from Papio anubis, assembly GCF_008728515.1. Taxonomy (NCBI): domain Eukaryota; kingdom Metazoa; phylum Chordata; class Mammalia; order Primates; family Cercopithecidae; genus Papio; species Papio anubis. The sequence goes on along the minus strand of NC_044995.1, from coordinate 10,762,799 downwards.
AGACAGGAGAAGGTGCTGATGACAGCGGGGACAGCGGCTGTAGCATGTGCCTCTGCGCAGGCTGGTTGCTGGGCGTTTCTTTACCTGCTGTGTGAGAACCTCGGAGAAGTTAGAACAGCTACCGTGAACCGAGCCTCCTCCCAGAAATTCAAGGAAACTTACATAAAAAAATGAGCAAATGGTGGAAAAAATACTGAGTTCGGCCTTTCCAAAAGTTAATATAACAACAAAGAAAAGGAGCGGGATAGCATTTCTCCAGACAGGCAGGCCAGAAGTGCATCCCAACAGGATCAAGATCGTTTGGTCAGGGTCCCCAGTCCCTGAAAAATCGGCATCGTTCGCGGCCAGCCAGGAACCAGACCACTCCTGGGGAGGTGAGTGGAGCACGAGCGAGCATTACTGCCTGAACTCCACCTCCTGCCAGGTCAGCGGCGGCATGAGATTCTCACAGGAGTGGGAACTGCACATGTGAGGGGTCTAGCTTGTGTGCTGCTTATGAGAATTTTATTTTTGAGACGGAGTCACCCGGGCTGGAGTGTGATGGTGTGATCTCAGCTCTCTGCAACCTCCACCTCCCGGGTTCAAGTGATTCTCCTTCCTTAACCTCCCAGTTAGTTGGGATTACAGGCACACAATACCACATTCAGCTAATTTTTGTATTTTTGCTAAGGTAATTTCACCACATTGGCTGTGGCTGGTTCTAACTCCTGACCCTCAGGTCATCTGCCTGCCTTGGCCTCCCAAAGTGCTGGGATTATAGGTGTGAGCCACCAAGCCTGGTCCCTTATGAGAATCTAATGCCTGGTGATCTGAGGTGGAACAGTTTCATCCCTGAACCATCTCCCACTACGTCCCCACCCTGTCCATGGAAAAATTGTCTTCCACAAAACCGGTCCCTGGTGCCAAAAAGGTTGGGGGCCGCTGATTTTGGACAAGCTGAGACAGTGCAACATGTGAAAGAACAACATAATCACAAACTCAGAAACAAGGGGGCAGCCTTGGCAAAGATTTGGAAATAAGAACAAAAACCTTTCAAAATGAAGACTAATGTAGAAGGAACTCAAGAATAAAAACATCGTTCCTTAAAAAATTGAAGGCAAAAAGGAGGATCATTTAAAAATGAGAAAAATAAAAAATAAATAAAAGCTAAGTATGGTGGCTCACTTGTAATCCCAGCATCTTTGGGATAGCCAGGCTGGTGGATCACTTGAGGTTAGAGTTTGAGATTAGTTTGAACATGGAGAGAAACCCTGTCTCTACTAAAAGCACACACACACACACACACAAAATTAAGCAGGTATTAGGAGCTGTGTTTCATCCCAGCACTTGGGAGGCCAAGGTGGGATCATTTTGAGGCAGGAGTTCAAGACTGCCTGGTCAATACGGAAACCCTGCCTCTACTGAAATGCAAAAAACAAACAAAACAAAACGTGGGCATGATGGCTCACCGAATCCCAGCTACTCGAGGTTGAGAGGAATGGCTGAGATTGAGACTAGCACGAACATTTCAGAGTATAAAAGGAAACAAGTTAGGAAAAGAAAATCCAACATATGGATAGGCAGAGTCCCTGAATAGTTATAGACCCAGCAAAAGAACAGAGTGGATGGTAAAACTCATTCAAGGAAACATCCCCCGCTTTTTTTTCAGACGGAGTCTTGCTCTGTCAGCCTAGGCTGGAGTGCAGTGCCCGGTTCTTACTACTGTAAGTCTGGCCTGGTTTACGCCGCCATTCTTCCTGTTCTCAGCCTCCCTCCCCGAAAGCAGCTGGGACCAGATCTACCGCCCCACCGCCTCGCCAGTTTTTTTTTTGAGACGGAGTCTGGCGGTGTCACCCAGGCTGGAGGTGCAGTGGCCGGATCTCAGCTTCACTGTAAGCTCTGCCTCCGGGTTCACGCCATTCTCGGGCTCAGCCTCCCGGGAGTAGCTGGGACCAGGCTCTACCTCGGGCCTCGCTAGTTTTTTGTATTTTTTGGTAGAGACGGGTTTCACCTCGCGGTTAGCCAGGATGGTCTCATCTCCTGACCTTCATGATCCGCCTCCGCCTCGCCTCCCCAAAGTGCTGGGATTACAGGCTTGAGCCACCGCTACCGCCCCGGGCTACTTTTTTTGTATTTTTAGTAGAGACAGGGTTTCACCCATGCCAGCTGTGATGGTCTCGATCTCCTGATTCCTAGGATCCGCCTTGCCTCGCCTCCCAAAGTTGGGATTAGGCTTGAGCCACTGCGCTCGCCAAGGAAACACCCCTTTAACGCATGGAAGTTACATTGAAAGAGCAAATCACAGTTGGGAGCAGGCCAGAATCGGGCTTGGACTCCAAAGGAAAGTCACCGATCCTTCCCTGGCAGAAAGCGGATGACTTGAAAGTCAACACGACTGTGCTCTCGACCCCCTAGCACTTTATGCCAGGAGAAAATGGCATTATGACTCACGAAAAGGGACTCTTCAGATGGAAGGGCACAGACAGGCTACCCAGCAGAGCTCGTGAACCCCATTCCTCTTGCCCTCCTCCCCAGGAGCCTAAAAGCCGAATGAGCCTCAGACAACTGGACCAGGAGAGTAGGAGGGATGGGAGGAGGGGCGTGAGCAGGCCGGGTCTCACTGAGCACCAACACGCCTCAGTTGGCTGAAGATCTGCACATGACGGAGGGGCGCAGCCGAAAACGGGAAGGACGGGTTCGTGCAGCACAATCCAGAGGCGCAAGGCCTGGCAGTGGTAGCAGTGGCATTGCTACTCCTGAGATCGCAAGGCGGTGCAGCCAAAGCAAGAGGGTCACAATGTAGGGTATCCCAGTTCCGCTTTACATCTCCTGGTGCCTATGGAATATCCCACTCACATCCCCGTGCTCCATGGGCTACTCTCCCACTTCCGCCATCCCTGCTCCAAGTGGAATATCCCACTTCTGCCATCCTCCCTGTCTGTGGAATATCCTACCTCTCATCCCCTGCTCCATGGAATATCCCACTTCCGCCATCCCCGTCTATGGAATATCCCACTTCCTCACATCCCCGTCTGGACACTCCCACTTCCGCCATCCCCTGTGTCTATGGTATATCCCACTTCCGCCATCCCCTGTGTCTGTGGAATATCCCACTTCCGCCATCCCCGTCTATGGAATATCCCACTTCCGGCCATCCCGCGGTCTATGCAGAGCATCCCACTTCCCGCCATCCCTCTGTGCTCATGGTGGCTATCCCACCTCCGGCCATCCCCCTGTGTCTGTGGGAATATCCCACTTCCTGGGGCCATCCCCTGTCTAAGTGAATATCCCACTTCCGCCATCCCCTGTCTATGGTATATCCCACTTCCGCCATCCCCTGTGTCTGTGGAATAGCCCACTTCCGCTATCCCCTGTGTCTGTGGAATATCCCACTTCCGCCACCCCATGTCTATGGGGTATCCCAGTTCTGCCATTCCGTGTCTATGGGGATCCCACTTCCGCCACTCCCTGCGTCTATGGGGTATCCCAGTTGCGTCATCCCATGTCTATAGGATATTCCAGCTCTGGCATCCCCTGTGTCTATGGGGTATCCCACTCCCGCCATCCTCTGGGTCTATGGAATATTCCACTTCCGTCATCCCCTAGGTCTGTGGGGTATCCCAGTTCCGCCACCCCTTCTGTCTGTGGGATATTCCAGTTCTGTGATCCCCTATGTCCTTGAGAACCAGGATTCTCCGTGGGGCAGAAGGGAGGTGCAGATGTCACAAAGAAAAGGCTAAATGCTTTTAAACACCGTAGTCCTGAATTTTTATGGGAAGTATCAGCGTGAACTCAGGAATTTTATCTTAAAAAAAAAAAAAGAGCATTTCCAGATTTTGCTCTAGGAACATTATCTCCGGTGGAGAGAAACCTGGACTCGCTGGAGTAGTGGTGCTGCAGATGGGGCAGGAGGCGTAGGGTTAGAGCCTGGGGTGTAAGGGTTGGTCGCCCCCGCCCCCATGCCCTCGGGGCCTCAGCCGAGTTCTTCAGTTAGAGAAGGACAGTGATAGTGTTGGCCGTGGATTAAATGTGGTAATCCACAGAACACATTTAGCCCAGGGCCAGGCGTCTGGGGACACTGCCCTCCCCCAAGGGTAACTGCTGCCACCATCGGAGTGGCCCCGGCCCTCATTGTTTCTTACTTTCTTAATTGAATGAGAACCCTTGTGCTTCCTCACTGTGCTCTTCTCTGTCTGGGAATTCGCTGAATCCCTTTAAAGATGGTGCTGTGAGGTGGAGACAACTGTTAGCCTCATCGCTCCTGCGAGGCTTCGGCTTTGGCGTCGGTTTCGGCTTTGGCTTCGGCTTCGGCTTCGGCTTCGGCTTTGGCTTTGACTGCGGCTTTGGCTGCGGCTGCGGCAAGTGGAGGGGCCCATCTTGGCCCATGCGTGGTGCAGACAGAAAGTCTTGTCAGAACCAGTCTGTGCCTGTGAAGCGCGCTTTCCTGGGCCTTACTGAGATGCAGCACGGGAATGTTTGCGCAGAGCCCAGGAATCTGCAAGATGTAAAAGAGCCCTGCTTTTTAAGTAATTAAACCCTGTCCATTTAACAGTGCTTAACTCATACTTAGAAAAAGTAGTGCAGAGATGCCTGTAGAGAAGCCAAATCGCCTACGGCCTAAAGCGGAAAGCAGCTCCCACCTCCTGCCCTCCCCCACTCCCAGTTTGCCTCTAGAGGAAGGAGCGCCTCCATGCACTCTTTGGGGATCTCCCTGGTGCTTGGTAAAGAGCTCACGCAATTGCTTTGCTAGTTGCGAATCTAATGGGAGTTGAGGACATGGCTCCCACATCCTCTCCCCACTCTCTGCGCACTGCACGCCCGCCCCAGTGCCCCATCTTAGCTGCCACTGTCACAAATTTTGTGTTCAGAATTCATGTCGTCATGACTGTAAATGCTGTTCATAGCTGAGGCACAGGCAGCATTGATATACTTTATTTCTTCACAACCTCGGAAACAAAGCAATTATTTTAATTAAAGGGGGAGAAGCACTTGTAAGGTTCAGATAGTATGGCTCGGTTTATGGTGACAAGCAAATCTCTTTCCTATCCGTCCCTTTCTGTCCCCTTCAGTCACACCGCCTCGAGGCAAATAGCTTTGATGTTTGTTTTTAATTCTCTCTATATCTTTAAGTAATGAGCTTATAACGTACAACATTTTAAAATGTTGACAATGCAGCGGGCTCCATGCCATCTCTCCAAAAGCTTCCCCCCTTCCTGACTTCACCTGGAGTTTTTTTTTCTGCCGCAGGTGATTCAAGAGCCATATTCGAATACTCTGCCTTGCAATAGTGATTCTCACACTGGAGCTGGCATCAGAATGACCTGGAGGGCTTGCTGAAGCACAGGCCCTGGCCCAGGACTTTCTCATATAGTGGGTCTGGAGGGAGGCCTGAGCATAGCGTTTTTGTTTTGCTTTGTTTTTAGATGGAGTCTCTCTCTGTCGCCCAGGCTGGAGTGCAGTGGTGTGATCTCGGCTCACTGCAACCTCTGCGTCTCGGGTTCAAGCCATTCTCCTGCCTCAGCCTTCCAAGTGGCTGGAACTAAAGGCATGCGCCACCACGCCCGGCTAATTTTTGTATTTTTAATAGAGACGGGGTTTCGCCATGTTGGCCAGTTTAGTCTTGAACTCCTAACCTAAAGTGATCTGCCCGCCTCGGCCTCCCAAGGTGCTGGGATTACAGGCGGGAGCCACTGCTCCCGGCCGTGCATAAATGTTTTTAATATGTTCTCTGTGGTGCCGATGCTACTGGTCGCAGGACCCCCTTAGTGGAGCACTCCCTCAGTGTGTAGGGTGTGCTGCACGTGGGGTGGGAGATTTAGCAGTGGGCGGCTGCAGTTATCAGTAGATGGCTGTCTGTTGGACCCAGACTACTAACGCGCTGCTGGGCATTGCCACTTTGCAGTTGTGTAGCTGTGGGCCGTGACTCGACTCCCTAGTGCCTCAGTTTCTCCCTTGTAAAGGCTCAGTTTCGTGCTCCCACCTTATGAGGACCTGACGCTGAAGTGTGTAGCGCAGGGGGGCGTCATGGCCCTTCCTTGCGTGTTTGCCAGCGTGGCATCTGGGATGGTGTTTGGGCTCTGTGTGCTGGGCACCATGCCAGGTGTTGGGATAGAGACTTAGGAGCTTACAGTCTAGTAAGGTCAGGAGTGAGAATGTTGTAATTGTGATTCACGCTTTGAAAAAACCCTGTGGGGTGCACCTGGGGTGCTCACGGGGGTCAGACATGCACCTGCTGAGGCCTTCCCACCTGATTCTGTTGCTCTGGACCAGGCCCCAAGGGAGAGCAAAGGTAGAAGCTGCACACGGACCCTTCTCAGGAGTGCATGAGCTGGGGAGGGGAGGCAAGCCCATCCCTCCTGGGAGATCCCCCAGGGCAGGCCTGGTGCAGATGCCTGAATGGCCTCCTTGGCTGCTGGAAGGGTGTCCTCAGTGTAAAGATGAGTAGGCAAAGCCCTGTGTGCCCGAAGTGTCCTCACTGAGCAGACAGGAGCCCCCACACCCAGGGGCTGGCGAGAGCCTCTGTAATGGAGGCCACGTTGAGCCAGGTTTTACTTCCAGGTTGGGAGGCGGGGCTTCATGCTCCTCTCCAATCCCATTACCTGTCTGCTCCCCCCTGTCTGCAGCCAGCATTGTTCTCCTGCAGCCGGAATGTGACACATCACTCCCTGGCAGGCACGTCTTCAGGGGGCCAAACCCACTCCCTGGCTCAGGTCCAGGTGTCCAGGGCTGCATCCCAGCCCTGCGGCCTCTCTGCCCAGTGGAGCCTTTGCCCGTGGGCCTTCCTCATGCTCTGTCCTCGGCGTCCGGGCTGGTGTTTTGGGTTTCGGGGGTCCTTTCCTGGGAGCCTTCCCTGGATCCCGCCTCTCGCCCATGCCTCTTATGTTGACTGGTTGTTTACAGATCAGACCTTCTGTGTCTGCGGTCATTGTTCTGGAGGTTGGGGGTAAACCGAGGGTCTTAACTCTCACAGAGCAGAGGTTTTAGCTGGGGAGACGGGTAATAACTACTTAGTAAAATGCAGGGAGTGATGCGCGCACTAAGGACACCAGGGCAGGTCCCGCGCCAGGGGGAGCCTGGAAAGGCTCCCTGGTGAGCGAGGCACTGGAGGCCAGCGTAGCAGCGGAGGCAGGAGTGGAGACCTTGCCTCTCTGACTCACGTCCCCCTACCCTCTTGCCTTCCAGTGGACATCCTTATCATGGATGACGACGACGTCCCCAGCTGGCCTCCCACCAAGCTGTCCCCGCCCCAGTCTGCGCCCCCAGCCGGCCCCCCTCCCCGGCCGCGGCCGCCCGCCCCCTACATCTGCAACGAGTGTGGCAAGAGCTTTAGCCACTGGTCCAAGCTGACGCGGCACCAGCGCACGCACACCGGCGAGCGGCCCAACGCCTGCGCCGACTGCGGCAAGACCTTCTCGCAGAGCTCACACCTGGTGCAACACCGGCGCATCCACACGGGCGAGAAGCCCTACGCCTGCCTGGAGTGCGGCAAGCGCTTCAGCTGGAGCTCCAACCTCATGCAGCACCAGCGCATCCACACGGGCGAGAAGCCCTACACCTGCCCCGACTGCGGCCGCAGCTTCACGCAGAGCAAGAGCCTGGCCAAGCACCGGCGCTCGCACAGCGGCCTCAAGCCCTTCGTGTGCCCGCGCTGCGGCCGCGGCTTCAGCCAGCCTAAGAGCCTCGCGCGTCACCTGCGGCTGCACCCGGAGCTGTCGGGGCCCGGCGTGGCGGCCAAGGTGCTGGCGGCCAGCGTCCGGCGGGCCAAGGGGCCCGAAGAAGCGGTGGCGGCGGACGGCGAGATCGCCATCCCGGTGGGCGACGGCGAGGGCATCATCGTGGTGGGCGCGCCGGGCGAGGGGGCGGCGGCCGCGGCAGCCATGGCGGGAGCAGGGGCCAAGGCCGCGGGGCCCCGGTCGCGGCGCGCCCCGGCCCCCAAGCCGTATGTGTGTCTGGAGTGCGGGAAGGGCTTCGGGCACGGGGCCGGGCTCCTGGCGCACCAGCGGGCCCAGCACGGGGACGGGCTCGGGGCGGCGGGGGGCGAGGAGCCGGCCCACATCTGCGTGGAGTGCGGGGAGGGCTTCGTGCAGGGCGCCGCGCTCCGGAGACACAAGAAGATCCACGCCGTGGGCGCGCCCTCGGTCTGCAGCAGCTGCGGACAGAGCTACTACCGGGCCGGGGGGGAGGAGGACGACGACGACGAGGCCGCGGGCGGGCGGTGCCCCGAGTGCCGCGCTGGGGAGGGCCGGTAGGGGAGGGGCCCGGGGGGGGGGGCAGGGCCCCTCGGGCTTGGCGGGAACGACCATGTGCAAGACCAGAGACCCAGGGAGAAGCGGATGGGGTGCGATGGACCCCGCGGCGTCCCGAGCTCCACGCCCTCCTCTGTCCCCGTGCCGTCCACGTGGGGCACTGGGGGGCATTAGGGCCAGTTCACTTCTCCGCCTCGACTCTGCCCCCCTCAGCCTGGCCCGCCCTTCCTAGGTTCTCGGCCTGCGAGGCGGAGACAGACAATGGAGAGAACTGTAGAGGCCGAGCGGCTACCAGGCCTCAAGTGGAAGGCCATTTTCCCTCCTCTTCCTCAGTTGTCCTGGGTGGGGGTGGGGGTGCTGCGAGGAATGGAGAAACCATGCCCTTTGCGTTTAGAGGGTCTCAGAGAGGGAAGGGAAATAGGGGCCCTTTTCTCTTTTAGAGTTTTCTTTTATTCAGCCTACCTTTTGACTCTCCCCGCCCACCCCAATCTTTTTTTTTTTTTCCGGCTTCCGGGTCCCGTCCTTTCTTAGAGCTCGAGTCGTTCCTTCCCCTCCTGGATTCCGGGTAGCAGAGGTGGCCCCTGTGCCCAGCAGAGCCCCGCAGGAGGCGGGTGCCCGTTTGTCCCAGGCCTGGGCGTGGTGGAGGAAGGGGTGCTAGAACAATAAATGGCACTATCCAAATGTCCCTCTCTGCGTGGTTCTTGAGTCCGGGAGAAGGGCAAGAGGGGTAAACAGAGGCTTCCGCGGGGGCAGCAGCAGTGTGTCAGCTGCGCCCGGGGAGTGGCCGGTTAGGTCGCCCGCAGAGGGCCCTGGGCAGGGCGACCTGTCCCGAGATCGCCTCACTGCAGTGCGGGCGCTCACAGGGCCTGCGAGCCCTTGTAGATGGGGCAGGGCGGACTGGTCGGGGCCAGGCCTGCCCACTACAGTGGAAGGAGCGCAGCGGCCTCCGCTGCCCTCTCACAGGGGCAGCTGGCTTCCTCCACTCCCATCGTGTGGCTGCCGCCGCTGGCCCCAAAAGTGGCTGGGGGAGAGGGCAGGGATGCCACAGTCCAGCTGAGCGCTTAAGGCAATTCAGACAGCGCGCCGGCCTGACGGACCTGGTCCCATAAAGCTGCCGCAGCCGCCCGGCCAGATGAGCGCTGCTGTTCATTATCAGAAGGGGGCTCTACCACGGGGACTGGTTTCCGAGACCCACAGCCCCAGTCCTGAGGACCCATGTTCCTGGGGGCTTGGGCGGCCACAGGGAGGGTCCCAACGGGGTATTTTCAACGTGGCTGAAGGCCGCAATTACTCAGGAGCGATTGGAGGTGGCAAGCTGCAGGCATCTTTGACTTGGTTTCATAGCAGAGGGGGACTCGAAGGAGAAAGGTGGATTTCCAGTTAGAGCTCTTGATCTGCCTTTTCACACCCTGATGTGCTTGAGCAGGGTCCTGGGGCCTCACTTGGAGGTTAGGGGCTCAGAAACCAGGGCCGCTGATGGTGTACAGATCGTGGAGGATTTGTTAGAGGACTAGGGAGGGGTTATGGGTGAGAAAAGCATGTTCTCAAGTGGCCACACTGCCTTGCTTAGGTAATTGGTATTGCATATCAGTTTATTTTGAAATGTCAGGTCACTCAAAAGGAGGGGGTAAACCTTGGTGGTTCAGAGTGGGCTGGGTTAGCAAAGACTGAGGAAGCATTGCTCAGTGCTCCTAGGGTCCTTCTGTGGAGCTCTGGCCTTGGGCACTTCTCGAGGCCTGGGAGGATGGGAGGTGCCCTGTCTGTCTAGTAGAACTGGCAGCTCGGTGCCTTGTTAAGTCGGGCACACTGAGTCTTGGGCCAGCCGCCTCCTCTACCTGCCCCAGGATATGGTGGCAGGAGCTGACACCTAGAGCAAGAAAGATTCAGGGCCAGTTTCCACCCTGCCTCTTAAGGCTGTGTGACCCTGGGCAAGTGGACTAACCTCTCTGACCCTTGGCTTCCTTGCCCTGCGGAAAGAAGAGCTTGCCTGCCTTGTGTGACTGTTTGTGGAGGGGGGATCCCCAAGCCACGTGTTAACTCACTAGAGCTGCCCCCCCAGGCGTGAGCAAAGATGCAGGGGCGAGGAGCCAGGCTCAAATCCCGGCTCTGTACTACTCATCCCCCTTCATAATACAGAACTCAGCGAGTTCACGTGACCGCCATGACACCAGACTGCACCGGACCCAGCGCTAGACCTGTGCTTTGGTGTCATACGCCAGCCGTCACCGATTCATGCACTCGGGTAGTCATCGCCCACCCCTCACTCACTCATTCCACAAATGTGTTCAGGGCAGCAGCTCCGTGCCCAATGAGCGTGGCACGGGTCTCAGGTTAAAGAAAGGAATGCGGGTTCCCGTGGCACTTGCGTCAGCCCTGTACCGCACCTGCATTGGAGCTGCTCACCCACGGCAATGTGAGGCTGGGCAGCCGCTTCATGTCACGAATCCACTGTGGCAGTGACCACAGAAGTTCCTTTGGCCCCCATTCCTCTCCTGCTCACTTTGGTGGAGGGCGTGCACAGACTCATTCACGCCCCTTACGGAGTCCAGTCCTCGCAAAGGTCCTGTGTGGTCGGCCTCATTCCTCGGCTGCTGCTGCTGAAGCTGGTGTAAGGAGAGGAAGCAGTCTGCCCAGGCTACTGGTTTGTAAAGTGGTAGAACCTGAATCTGGATCTGGATCTAAAGTCCTGACACCCATGCCCCCCACCCCTGGCCCCCTGCTGAGTTGATGATCCACTTAATCTTAGATGTTTCTTGGGCACTTCTTTCCTGCGAGGGACTCTACTAAGCATGGGGGCACAGCAGTGACCTCAACAGGCACAATCTCTGCTGTCATGGTGGCTGGGAGTGGCTGGGAGGGGACACACACAGCTAAGGGCTGAAGGGACAAAGAGAGACTCCCAGGAGGCAGGAAGTGAAGGAGTCCTGGGCATGGAGCAGGTGTGACAGGCAATTCCAGGGGAGTGGGGGCCAGACGGGTGAGTGGAAAGGGACCCTCCACCCAGCTTACTCTCCAGCCTGAAGGCAGAGTTTATCTGGAAATATTTACTCCGTATATCCCCGTTTCCATAAGGGTAGCCTGGAGAGTGTTCCAGGGAATATTGACAGGATGTTTGGAGAAAACAGGATCTTGTGTTCAAATAACCTGAGAAAAGACTGGATTCAATTTTTTTTTTTTTTTTTTTTTTTGAGACAGAGTTTCACTCTGTCACCTAGGCAGGAGTGCAGTGGTATGATCTTGACTCACTGCAATGTCTGCCTCCTGGGTTCAAGCAATTCTGTCTCAGCCTCCCATAGTAGCTGGGATTACAGGCACCCGCCACCACACCTGGCTCATTTTTGTATTTTTAGTAGAGATGGGGTTTCACCATGTTGGTCAGGCTCATCTTGAACTCCTGCCCTCAAGTAGTCCACCCACCTCGGCCTCCCAAAGTGCTGGGATTACAGGCGTGAGCCACTGCGCCCCGCTGGATTGAAGTTTTCTCATACACAGAACAGTACTTGGCAGGTGGAAAGTGCTGAGCCAAGATTCAGTTGACTGGATGAATTATAAAACTAGCTCCCCACACCCACCCGGCCCAGAGCTTTTCACTATGATTCTGTTTAACCGGGTGGGGCTGGGGGCCAGGGCAGGGGTAGGTGATAACATGCAGCATTTTCTGAACTTGTTCTGTCAGAAAACCTTCCATTTATAGAGCATCTTGGGGCTGGTGTTCTCCAGGCCATCCTTAGAGAAGTGCATGCATGTGAATTGTGTGTCTCTCTCTGCATGTATGAGTGCTTGTCTGTATGTCTCCGTGTGGATGGTGTGTCTGTGTGTATCTTTGTGCATATGTATGTCTGTGTGCATGTGGGTATGTATGTGTGTGTCTGGTATATATCCACCCATCCTTCTCATATCTACCGCTCAAAGAGGCTGTGGGTGGGGACGGAGTTGCCTCTGGCACCACTGATTTTGCCTCCTCTCCTGCCTTGATGGACAAGTCTATCCAGAAATTCCCTATCTTCTAGTGCCCGGTCTTTCAGCACCATGGACAGAGAATCCCCCCATTTCCCCCGCCCCCGCCCCCCAGCTGGGTCTCGGATGATGGAGCTCAGTTTAATCCATCTGCATTCCCTTTTAAAGCCTCCTGGCCACTTCGAAGAGGGTATTGTTCCCATTTTACATATAAGGGAACAGAGGCTTTGGGGAGGTTAAATGTTTCTCCAGGCTCTCACAGCTAAGTAGCAGAGCTTAATAGAATCTAATGCCAACATTTATATCAGTCTGTCTGTACCTTATGGGATGCTTGTGAAGCAGGGTGGCCACTAGCCATGACAGTAAGTAGACTGTGGACGGACAGCCTCATTCAGGCTGGTGGGGACTCTGCCAGGGGTATTTGGATCAGCGATTGATGTCTGGTCAGAAATAAGATTTTTTTAAAAAAAGTAATGGATACTTGGAGGAAGAGATTACTTACCAAATCTCAACTCCCAGATTCCTCATTCCTCTCCCTGCATTATCCCTTGAAATACTCAGTGAATCTACAAGTGGGTTTTAAAAATAAATTCATCAAGCTGGGCACGGTAGCTCACGCCTGTAATCCCGGCACTTTGGGAGCCCAAGGCGGGCAGATCACCTGAGGCTGGGTGTTCGAGACCAGCCTGACCAACATGGAGAAACCCCATCCCTAATAAAAACATAAAATTAGCCGAGTACGATGGTACATGCCTGTAATCCCATCTACTTGGGAGGCTGAGGCAGGAGAATTGCTTGAACCTGGGAGGCAGAGGTCGCGGTGAACTGAGATCACACCATTGTACTCCAGCCTGGGCATCAAGAGTGAAACTGTCTCAATAAATAAAATAAATTTATTAAATGAAAGCCATTCATTGCATATTATTCTGCCCCTTGCATATGTATCAATCTCTATTGTCATGTTTTATGTATCATGTATATATCTATCAACATGTTATCATTTATATACCAATCCATTATCTTCTATTGTCATTCTATCTATGCATCAATTATCTATATGTCATCTATATGTAGCTATCATTTATGTATTAGTCATCTATTATCTATCTTTGCACCATCTATCCATGTGTTTATCATCTATAATCTGTTATCTACCTATATCATGTATCATCTATTATCTACTTACATAGATAGGTAACAATTTATCATCTACCTCAGTAGTACATATCTGTGATCTTCCTATCTTCACTACCTATTATCAATAATCTATTTGTGTACTATATCTGTTATCTATCATCTATCTTTAGCTATCATCTATGTATCTATCAACTATACCTATTTATGTATCTACCTATGATTGTTGCAGAGAGAGGCCTATCTATGTTTTTTTTTGTTTTTTTTTTTTTTTTGAGACGGAGTCTCGCTCTGTCACCCAGGCTGGAGTGCGGTGGCGTGATCTCGGCTCACTGCAAGCTCCGCCTCCGGGGTTCATGCCATTCTCCTGCCTCAGCCTCCTGAATAGCTGGGACTATAGGCGCCTGCCATCGCACCCAGCTAATTTTTTGTATTTTTAGTAGAGATGGGATTTCACCATGTTAGCCAGCATGGTCTCCATCTCCTGACCTTGTGATCCACTCGCCTTGGCCTCCCAAAATGCTGGGATTACAGGCCTGAGTCACCGCCCCTGGCTGCCTATCTACATTTCTTATTTTAAAAAACACTTTCAAAGCATTCCTTTGTGCAGATACAGTGTTTAATTCCTGACTGATGTGCAGTCTGTCTGTTTCTAGTCTTCTGCTACTGTAGCAATGCAGCAGGAAGAATCCGATCTGACCCACACCCTGTTGTGCTGCTTGTCCTGGCAGGAACTGCAGGTGGAAGGTGAATGTGCATTTGGATCCCAACAGATCTGGCTGTATCACCCTCCCCAGAGGTCACTTACCACGTCCCCAAGAATGTATGAAGTGACTGTCTCCTACTTACTCTCTGCAGTGAGGGCTTGGATATGGCTGATAGCCAAGACCCTGGGAGCAAGGTGATTATTTAATGTGCGCTAGTGTGTGCTGGGTGCTTCATTAATACCTCTTTAAACCGGGCACGGTGGCTTATGCCTGTAATCCCAGCACTTTGGGAGGCCAAGGTGGGCGGATCACCTGAGGTCAGGAGTTTGAGACCAGCCTGGCCAACATGGCGAAACCCTGTCTCTACTACAAATATGAAAATTAGCTGGGTGTGGGGGCGGGCACCTGTAATCCCAGCTACTCTAGAGGCTGAGGGCTGGGCATGGGGGCAGGCACCTGTAATCCCAGCTACCCTAGAGGCTGAGGCAGGAGAATTGCTTGAACCCAGGAGGCACAAGTTGCAGTCAGTCGAGATCACGCCATCGTACTCCAGCCTGGGCAAAAGAGTGAAACTCCGTCTCAAAACAAAACAACCTCGCGTAACCCTCCACTCTAGAGAGGGGGAAGCAGGCTCAGAGGGCAGGGACTTATCCAGGATTTAAAGCGAGACACAGCAAAGCTAGTTTCAGCCGCCTGGCTTTACCCACACTGTTTAGACATGGCTGGATCTCGCTAGTCACAGAGAAGCAAGCCGGCTCAGAGAAGTGAAGCCACTCGCTTTAGATCACACGCTAAGTGAGAAACCAGATTCAAACTCAGGACAGTCGGACCCCAGGCCGAGCTTCTTTGACACCGTCCGCTACCTGGCAGAGCCGCCCTCCCACTGGGCCCCAGGCACTGGGGATGCAGCAGGGCGGACACGCAAGTCCCTGCCCTTAGGGATGCAGACTGCGGCCTTCAGACCAGGAAGTGAGCTGGGTGGAGGGTCCCCTTCCTCTCGCCCACGTCTGTCTGGATCTCCCTCCCCTGGGACCCGCCCCCACACAGCTGCCTGTCACACCTGCCCATGCCCAGGACTTCCTCCATGTCTCACCCCCGGGAGTCTCTGTCTCTTGAGTCCTCATCTGTGTGTGTCCCCTCCCAGCCACTCCCACTCCCCATGAGGGCAGAGATTGTGCCCGTCGAGGTCCCCGCCATGTCCCCTTGCCTTGCAGAGCCACTGGCAGGAAGTCCGTGCCCCATAAACACGGGCGAGTAAGTGGCTGGCGACTGGGCAGGAGAAGCTGAGCCACAAGGGAAGAGGGGAACTTCCAAGGGCAGTTGAGGAAGCGCGATGCAGGCGGGGCCCCAGCAGGGGAGAGGCCCTGTGGGGCGGGGCGCAAGGAGCACTTGTTCAAATGCAGCCACAGCCACAAATGCAAAGCGCCACAGCTGGAAGAAAGTTGAGCTGGAAGGAGGCGGTTAGGGTAGGAAAGCGGGACGTGGCGCCCCCTAGTGACCATGTCACAGCCGTGGTCATGATCAGCATTGATAGACCCAAGCCCCCCACCCAAGCTCAGCCGCTCCCTAGTAACCAACCATTCTACACCGCTGTGGTCACCAGCATTGATAGACCCAAGCCCCCCACCCAAGCTCAGCTGCTCCCTAGTAACCAACCATTCTACACCGCTGTGGTCACCAGCATTGTTAGACCCAAGGCCCCCACCCAAGCTCAGCCGCTCCCTAGTAACCAACCATTCTACACCGCTGTGGTCACCAGCATTGTTAGACCCAAGGCCCCCACCCCCAAGCTCAGCCGCTCCCTAGTAACCAACCATTCTACACCAGGGTGGTCACCAGCATTGTTGGACCCAAGGCCCCCACCCCTAAGCTCAGCCGCTCCCTAGTAACCAACCATTCTACACCAGGGTGGTCACCAGCATTGATAGACCCAAGCCCCCCACCCAAGCTCAGCTGCTCCCTAGTAACCATTCTACACCGCTGTGGTCACCAGCATTGATAGACCCAAGCCCCCCAAGCCCCTCGAGCCCAGCCTTTCTCCCTAGTGACCACTCCACACCGCCGTGGTCATGATCAACACTGTTAGACCCAAGCCCCTCAAGCCCCCCAAGCCCCTCGAGCCCAGCCTCTCTCCCTAGTGACCATTCCACACCGCCGTGGTCATCAGCACTGTTAGACCCAAGCCCCCGAGCCCAGCCGTTCCCTAGTGACGAGGCCACACACCGTGGTCATTATCAGCATTGTTGGATCCAAGCCCTTTGAGCTCAGCAGTTTCAGACCAGGCTCTGGAATATCCCTGCTGACACAGGGAGGAGAGGAGAGGTGGCTGCACAGCCTAACCACTGGCCTCTGGTTTGAAAACTCATTTCTCTTTGCTAAACCCCATTTCCTCATTTGTAAAACAAGGAGCCTGAAATGAGTGTTTCAACTAAAGCCAAAAGAGGGAGTTGTGCCGCAAGCGCCCAGCTCTGTGCATGGGGTTAATTTGGGTTTACAAGTGCATCCCACGGGGCTAGAGAGAGCACCAGGCTAGTAAGAGGAGCCAGTGTGAGATGGTAGAGTGGGGAAACCAGAGCACTGTAGCCCAGGAGAAAGGAGCTCCGTTTCCAGCTTACTTTGATTGTGGTCACATAAGAAGTCAGACCTAATGATGCCAGAGCTTTCATTATTTATTTCTTGAGGCAGAGTATCGCTCTGTCACCCAGGCTGCAGTGCAGTGGCGTGATCTCAGCTCATTGCAACGTCTGCCTCCCAGGTTCAAGTAATTCTAGTGCCTCAGCCTCGTGAGTAGCTGGGACCACACATGTGTGCCACCACCCCTGGCTAATTTTTTGTATTTTTCTTGCAGATGGGGTTTTGCCATGTTGGCCAGGCTGGTCTCAAACTCTTGGCCTCAAGTGATCCACCCCCCTCAGTCTCCCAAAGTGCTGGGATTATAGGCGTGAGCTACTGCACCTGGCCTGATTTTTTTTTTTTTTTTTTTTTTTTGAGATGGAATCTTACTCTGTCGCCCAGGCTGGAGTGCAGTGGCCGGATCTCAGCTCACTGCAAGCTCCGCCTCCTGGGTTCCCGCCATTCTCCTGCCTCAGCCTCCGAAGTAGCTGGGATTACAGGCGCCCGCCACCTCGCCTGGCTAGTTTTTTGTATTTTTTAGTAGAGACGGGGTTTCACTGGATTAGCCAGGATGGTCTCGATCTCCTGACCTTGTGATCCACCCGTCTCGGCCTCCCAAAGTGCTGGGATTACAGGCTTGAGCCACCGCGCCCGGCCTTTTTTTTTTTTTCCCAATAGAGAAGCTGGCAAGATGGTTTTATTAACATGTAACATCCTAATTATTAGACTTTATTCCTTAATACCTCCATGATTCAAGCCAGCAACAGTATGTTGAAAGAAAAACAGTGGAATACCTCCACGAGAACCAAATAAAACATATTGCTACAGACCAAGCTTGTCCAATCCACCTTATTTTGTTGCTGTTCTGTTTGTTTTAAGGTTTTTAGCAGCCTGAAGCCATGGATTTTAGTTTCTGTCTCTAGTGATAAGTGAAAAAGAGGGATGAGGAAGAGTCTTTACTAGTCCAACCACAAACAGAAACTGAGAACCCATGACTGTATTCTCTCCTTTGGACACCCTGCTTAGTCCGTTCAGGCTGCTCTAAGAGAATACGTAGTGTGGGTGTCTTAAACCACAGACACTAATTTCTTACAGTTCTGGAGGCTGGAAGTCCAAGATCAGGGTGGTGGCAGGTCTGGTGAGGGCTGCTTCCCAGCGTGTGGATGGCGGCCTTCTCCCTACGTCTTCCTGGGAAGGAAAACTAGGCAGAGAGAAGGTTTCTCACATGTCTCCTCTCTGATAAAAGAAAAACTATAGCCGAATTAAATTTAAAGGAGTTTAATGGAGCAATGAATGATTCACGAATCACGCAGCCCCCAGAATCACAGCTGATTCAGAGACTCCAGTGCAACCATGTGGTGGAAGATTTGTAGACATGAAAAAGGGAAAGATGTACAGAAATCAGAAGTGAGGTACAGAATAGCTGGATTGGTAAACAGCTCAGTATTTGCCTTATTTCATTTTAATTTTTATTTTTGAGATGGAGTTTCTCTCTTTTGCCCAGGCTGCAGTGCAGTGGTGCGACCTCGGGTCACTGCAACCTCCGCCTCCCAGGTTCAAGCGATTCTCCTGCCTCAGCCTCCCAAGTCGCTGGGATTACAGGCGCCCACCAGAGTGCCCGGGTAATTTTTTGTATTTTTAGTAGAGATGGGGTTTCACCTTGTTGGCCAGGCTGGTCTTGGAACTCCTGACCTCAGGTAGCCCACCCACCTCGGCCTCCCAAAGTGCTAGGATTATAGGTGTGAGTCACTGCGTCTGGCCTGATTTTTGTATTTTTAGTAGAGATAGGGTTTCACCATGTTGGCCAGGCTGGTCTCGAGCTCCTGACCTCAGATGATCTGCCTGCCTCAGCCTCTCAAAGGGCTGGGATCACAGGCATGAGCCGTTACACTCAGCCCGTCACCTGTGTTTGAACAAGCCCTCACCCACTCTCCCACACGGTCTCTCACATCACCTGCCTGGCATTTGAGTTTGTGTTCCCCATCCGCAAGTACGTGTCAGGATAGGACAGGTTATGCTGCAAGCAAACATCCCCCACATGTCAGGGGCTCACAGCACTCAACCTTTTGTCTTGTTTGTGTTCCGTGCCTGCCGTGGGTTGTGGGGAGCTCTGCTCCACGTTGTCAACTCTCTGGGACTCACCGTTTGCCATGGCCAGGCAGAGGGACTTGGCAAATCGTGTGCTGCTCTTGAAGTCTCCAGTCAGAAGTGACACACGCTTCTTCCGCTCACAGTTCATCCCCCACAGCAAGGCACATGGCCATGCCCGGCTTTCAGGGAGCTGGGAAGTACAGTCCTATTATGTGTCTGGGAGGGAAAATGGGAAAATTGGGTAAAGGATTATAATGATTCTGGATGTTATCCAACATGCTGGTTGTCAGAAACCAAGTGAGCCTCAACCGTGCATCTCACCTGAATCTATGTTCTCGGTGTTCTGTGTCCTGTGGTCTCAGTGACAGGTCCTGTTCCTTTTACCCAGGGGCAAGCCCCAGCCCAGCTGGTTCCACCAATGCCAGGACTGGCCTGGATGCTTCTTCACTTCAGCCCTGAGCCTGGGCTGAAGCCACTGAGGCTTTGCATCCCGCTGGCCTCCTTCCTCTGGATGAGGGGGTAAAGATGATTGCTCACAGTTGGATCTGGGGTGTCAGCTCTCTGGGAGCTGCAGATGCATTGTCATTCCTGGTGGGATGAAGCACTGCCTGGACCACATCTGGTTCTGTGGCTCTATCTTCCCAACATATCTTCTGTAACACAGAAATGCTCACTGTAACCGGGCAACGTCAATCTTCTTATTCTGGACCTTCCTTAGGGCCGGTAGGGAAGTGCTGGTCTCTGTCAGCTCTCTGCTGCCACCACCTGGATTCTTGACAACTGCAGTGTCTGTGAAATAATAAAAAGTCGTGGTCCTGGATAGAGGGTGGTAGAGTGTACTATATAACATACCACATAAAGGCATGGTCTGTGTTATATAGACAGTGCTTTTGTTCATCTGGTAAAAGTCACATAACAAAACCAACCAACTTTAAAGTGCA
Source organism: Papio anubis (assembly GCF_008728515.1). Lineage (NCBI taxonomy): Eukaryota > Metazoa > Chordata > Mammalia > Primates > Cercopithecidae > Papio > Papio anubis. The sequence continues at coordinate 10,743,131 of NC_044995.1, read as the reverse complement.
CAATTGACTAGCATTTGGTACATTCACAATGTTGTAGAACCATCACTCTTGTCTAGTTCCAAAAACATTTTTGTCATCCGAAAAGGAGACCTTGTACCCATTAGACAGTCACTCCCCATTCCCACCTTTGCCTCAGTCACTACGAGCTGATTTGAGACGGGCCTCATTTTGCATCCAGGGCGGTGATTGCTTCAGCAATCCACGCAGGAGGAGCTTAGGCCCAGCATTCTGCACGGTGAGTGGAGCCTGGGGCTTGTCTTGAAGCTGGACTTGCTTGTATAGCAAGTACTTTTTCTTTACGTGTGTGTGTTTGGGTTATTTGGGAAAGGATGGCTCATGAAGAGTATATGGTGGTGGTAAGGGAAAAACTTTAGGGTCCTGGTCAGCAACATACTAGTCTTACCATCCTGTTCAAGAGACCGACCTTTCTGAGCTCCGGCTTTTTCATCCTTTAAAGAGGGTAAATGATGTTTATCTCGCATATTTACTTTGAAGATTGAAGGAGATAACTTACGCAAAGAACTGAGCAAAGGCCGGGCGTGTTGGCTCACGCCTGTAATCCCGGCACTTCGGGAGGTCAAGGTGGGCAGGTCACCTGAGGTCAGGAGTTCCAGACCAGCCTGGCCAACACAGCAAAACCCTGTCTTTACTAAAAACACAAAAGTTAGCCAGGCGTGGTGGTGTGCATCTGTAATCACAGGTACTCGGGAGGCTGAGGCAGGAGAATCGCTTGAACCTGGGAGGCGGAGGTTGAAGTGAGCCGAGATCGTGCCACTGCACTCCAGCCTGGGCAACAGAGCAAGCCTGTCTCAAACACACACCCCAAGCCAAAGAACTGAGCCAAGTGACTGTCAAATAGAGGTAACTGGTAGATGGCTCTGGGTCTTCATCATCGACAAAGCCTGAACCTTGACAGCTTATTCAGGGGCTTGACCACAGTAAGTCACTTGTGACTCCTAACTACAGTTAGGAACCCAAAAAGCATTCATGATGTTTGGTTGCTGCTGTAGCTTAGATGACAATCTGCCAGTGTAAAAAATGCCTCAGGATGCTTCAGAGAAGCAGAACCAATATTCTGTATGTGTGCGTGTAGTCACGTGCTACATGACATTCCAGTGGGCTGCACGGACCACGATGGTAGCATAAGATTATGCTGCTGAAAAGTGTCTTTGACCTGGTGCTGTCATAGGCCTTATAACATCACAGTACAATGCACAACTCACATGTTTGTGGTGATGCTGTAAACAGGCTAACTATGCTGCCAGTTGTATAAAATTCTAGCACATACCAGCCTGACCAATATGGTGAAACTCCATCTCTACTAAAAATACAAAGATTAGCTGGGCATGGTGGCAGGTGCATGTAGACCCACCTACACCTGCTGAGGCAGAAGAGTCTCGCTTGAACCCAGGAGGCGGAGGTTGCAGTGAGCCGAGATCACACCACTGCACTCCAGCCTGGGCAACAGAGTGAGACTTTGTCTCAAAAATAAATAAATGAAAGTTGATAAAGTAAAAATGTTACAAGTAAGCTAAGGTTATTCTTGGAGAAAAATATTTTATAGATTATTGTAGTCTAAGTGTGCAGTGTTTATAAAGTCTACAGCAGTGTAGACTAACATCCCAGCCTTTGTGTCACCCACCACTCACACACTGACTCACCCAGAGCAGCTTCCAGTTCTGCAAACTTCATTCACAGTAAGTGCCCTATATAGGTGTACCACCTTAAAATATTTTCTTCTGTATTTTGTTGTAACTTTTCTATGTTTAAATACACAAATACTTATGGTTGTGTTACCGTTGCTACAGTATTCAGTATAGTAACACATTGTTGAAGTTTGTAGCCTAAAAGCAATAGGCTCTAAGAGCAAATAGGCTCCAACCTGTGGAACATAGCGAGAGCCCATCTCTACAGAAAATAACAATTATTTCTTGAGACAGAGTCTTGCTCTGTCACCCAGGCTGGAGTGCAGTGGTGTGATCTCGGCTCACTGCAACCTCCGCCTCCCGGGTTCAAGAAATTCTCCTCCCTCAGCTTTTGAAGTAGCTGAGACTACAGGCATGTGCCACCATGCCCAGCTACTTTTTGTATTTATAGTAAAGACAGGGTTTTCTCCATGTTGGCCAGGCTGGTCTCGAACTTGTGACCTCAGGTGATCCACCTGCCTCGGCCTCCTAAAGTGCTGGGATTACAGGCATGAGCCACCACACCCGGCCTAGAAAGTAATTATTTTTTAATTAGCTGGGCATGGTGGCACACGCCTGTAGTCCCAGCTGCTTGGGAGGCTGAGGTGGGAGGATGGCTTGAGCCCTGTAGTTCCAGGCTGCCAGTGAGCTGTGATTATCCCACCGCTCTCCATATAGGCTAGGTGTATGGTAGGCTGTATTATCTAGTTGTGTGTAAATACACTTGATATTTGCACATGACTGATGACGCAGTTTCTCAGAACAGAGACGGGGGTTTATTACAAGATTTGGCTCCCACGATCGTGGAGGCTGAGTCGTCTCACGATCTGCCGTCTGCAAGCTGGAGAACCAGGAACGCCTGTGGGGTGGTTCCAGTCCGAGTCCAAAGGCCTGAGAACCAGGGGAGCCGAGGGTGCCATATCCCAGTTCCAGGGCAGGAGAAGATAGGTGTCCCCACTCCAACAGGCAGGCGGTCAGGAAGCAAACAAGGTGAATGACTCCCTCCTCTCCACCTTTTTGTTCTGTTCAGACTCTCGGATGAGATGAGTCCACTCACAGAAGGGAGGGCAATCTGCATTACTAAATCCACAAATTCAGACCCTAAACTCAACCGGAAATACCCTCCCAGATACACCCAGAAACAATGCTTAATCTGGGAACCCCGTGGCTCAGGCACGCTGACACATAAAACCTATCATCACAGACAAGCAGGTCCAATGTGGTGGGTTCGGCCAGGGGATGGGCTAGGGCCTTAACCTGAGCAGTCCTGTGTACCTTCAACCGTTCAAGCTGCCAGGAGGCCCCCTTCCAGGATTGCACCACTGATCCCTGGTGCCCAGCTCATAACCCTTACAGAAATGTGGGTAACAGCGGGACAGTCAGTCCAGGACAAACAGGGAACACAGACAAGCCAGTCTGCAAGATCCTCATATCCAGCAGGGGTCAGCAAAATGCCCCAAAGGCCAAACTGTGCCAGCTGCCTGTTTCTGCAAATAAAATTTCATGAGAACACAGCCAAACCCATTTGCTTTTGTGTTTTCTTCAAAATGTTTATATTTTTTTAATTAAAAAAATTTTAAATGGACAAAATTATATATATTTATGGTGTGCAATCTGCTGTTTTGAAATATGTTTACAGCCAGGTGCAGTGGCTCACGCCTGTAATCCTAGCGCTTTGGGAGGCTGAGGCAGGTGGATCACCTGAGGTCAGGAGTTCAAGACCAGCCAGCCTGGCCAACATGATGAAACCCCATCTCAACTAAAAATACCTGAAATCCCAGCAACTCAGGAGGCTGAGGCAGGAGAATCACTTGAACCTGGGAGGCAGAGGTTGCAGTGAACCAAGATCCTGCCACTGCACTCCAGCCTGGGTGACAGAGAGACTCCGTAAAAAAAAAAAAATAAAAAAAAGAAATATGTATACATTATGGAATGGCTAAATTGAGCTGATTAATTTGTACATTACCTTGCATGCTTATTTTTTTGTGGTAAGAATATTTAACATCAGGGCTGGGCGCGGTGGCTCATGCCTGTAATCCCTGCACTTTGGGAGGCCACGCAGGAGGATCCCTTGAGCCCAGGAGTTCAAGACCAGCCTGGGCAACATAGGGAGACCCTGTCTCAACAAAACAAAACAAAAAAAACACTTAACATCTACTCACTTAGCAGGTTTCAAGTACATGATATTTTGCTGTTAACTGTAGTCACCTTGTTGTACAATAACAGGTCTCCTGAACTTATTCCTCCTGTAACATCAAAATTTATATCCTTTGACCAACACTTCCCCAGGCTCCACCTCCCCATCACTTTCAGCCTCTGGAAACCATCATTCTGCTCTCTGCTTCTGTGAGTTTGACTTTAGATTCCATGTAACTGAGATCATACAATACAGATGCTTTTCAACTTACAATGGGGCTACGTCCTGATAAACCCACTATACGTTGAAAATATAGATTGAAAAAAAAAATTAAGATGGAGTCTTGCTCTTGTCACCCAGGCTGGAGTGCAGTGGTGTGATCTCGGCTCACTGCAACCTCTGCCTCCTGAGTTCAAGCAATTCTCCTGCCTCAGCCTCCTGAGTAGCTGGGATTACAGGTGCCTGCCACCACACCTGGCTAATTTTTGTAGTTTTGATAGAGAGAGTTTCACCATGTTGACCAGGCTGCTCTCAAACCCCTGACCTCAAGTGATCCACCCAGCTCGGCCTCCCAAAGTGCTGGGATTAGACTTGAGCCACCACACCTGGCCTAAAAAATTTTGATAGTGTCTCACTTTGTCACCCTGACTGGAGTGCAGTGGTGCAATCATGACTCACTGCAACCTCGATCTCCTGGGCTCAAACCATCCTCCTGCCTCAGCTTCCTGAGTAGCTGGGACTACAGGTGTGTACCACTACATCTGGCTAGTTAAAAAAATTTTTTTTAAGAGATGGGATCTATGTTGCCCAGTCTGGGAAAATGCATTCAATATATTTAACCCACAGAAGATCATAACGTAGCCTAGCCTACCTTGCACCTGCTCCTAATGCTTACATTATCCTCCAGTTGGGTAAACTCATCCAATACACAGTCCATTTTATAATAAAGTGTTGACTATTTCATGTGATTGATTGCATACCGAAAGACAGAATGGTTCTGTGGGTACTCGAAGTACAGTTGTTACTGAATGTCACTTTCATACCATTGTAAGTAAGGTCAAATCCATCACAAGTCAGGGACCATCTGTATCTTACTATGCCTGGCTCATTAATGTAACATCCTCCAGGTTCATCCATGTTGCAAGTGACAAAATTTTCTTTGTATTTGCTATGTTTGCTTTTACCTTATATCAGCAGAGTTGAGCAGTTACAACAGAGACTAAATGGGCCCCCAAGTCTAAAATTTTTACTGTTTGGCTTTTTTTTTTTTTGGAGACAGGATCTCACTCTATTGCCCTGGCTGGAGTGCAGTGGTGCGATCATGGTTCACTGCAGTCTTGACCTCCTGGGGTCCAGTGATTTTCACCCCTCAGCCTCCTGAGTAGCTGGAACCATAGGTGTACGCTACCACGCCTGGCTAATTTTTTTCAAGTTTATTTTTTGTAGAGACAGAGTCTCACTACATTTCCCAGGCTGGTCTTGAACTCCTGGGCTCAAGTGATCCTCCCGCCTTGGCCACCCAAAGTGCTGAGATTATAGGCATGAACCACCATACCTGGCCCATTTGGCCTTTTACAGAAAAAAATTGCCAACCCCTGATTTATGGTCTTAGGACTTGTCTCAGCTCCTCTCCTCCAGAATTTCCTTCTCTTTTCTTTCTCCATCAAACAGGGTCCTCACCCTCCAGCCCTTATTCTCTCTGACCAATACATGTGGTATACTCAGAGCTTCCTTTTCTGTAGTTCTGGCTTTGAGAGTGTGATCCGAAGAGCACTTGCATCAGAATGGCTTAGGAAAGCTTTTTAAAATGCATATTCCCAGGCTTCACCTGGGTTCCGCTATAAGAATTGGCCATGGGGCCCAGGAACCTGAAGTTTGCTCTCTCCCCAGTTGAGACAGTCTCACTCTGTTGCCCAGGCTGGAGTGCAGTGGCATGATCTTGGCTCACTGCAACCTCTGTCTCCCGGGTTCAAGTGACACTCGTGCCTCAGTCTCCCAAGCCGCTGGGATTACAGGCGTCTGCCACCACACCCAGCTTGATTTTTTGTTTTTGATATAGATGGGGTTTCACCACATTGGCCAGGCTGATCTTGAACTCCTGACCTCAGGTGATCCAATTGCCTTGGCCTCCCAAATTGCTGGGATTATGGGCGTGAGCCACCACGCCCAGCCAGGTTTCTGCTATATTTTCAGGTTAATGAAAACTTCCCAAGCCCTGAATACTGTGCTGATAACACCCCCTGCATAAAAGTGCAGCCCTGAGCTCTCTCCACTCCGCACACCACATCTTTTTCACTTTCACCGTCTAATAAATTTCCAGCCCAATTTCCTGCCTTTTAACTGCCTTATTTCCTTGTTTCCTCAGGAGTTCTGAATCAGATCTTGGATGGAGGCAACTATACTGGTTCATCTTTTTTTGCTTTTTAAAAAATACTTTACAAACCATGTAATTCACCCATTTTCAGGTGTACAATGAAATGATGCTTTAGTATATTCACATAGTTGTACCTCTATCACTCCAAAAGGAAACCCCCTCCAGGAACAGTCACTCATTCCCCCCTCCCCTCCCAGCCCTGGGCAAACTCTCATCTTGTGTCTCTGTGGATTTGCCTCTTCTGGTCATTTCGTATCAATGGAATCACACGAGTGGCCTTTTGTGTCTGGCTTCTTTACAGAGCATAATGCTTGCGAGGTTGATCCATGTTGTAGCATGTATCTCTACTATATTCCTTTTTTTCTTTTTTCTAAATTGAGATGGAGTCTTACTCTGTTGTTCAGGCTGGAGTGCAGTGGTGCAGTCTCGGCTCACTGCAACCTCCGCCTCCCGAGTTCAAGTGATTCTGCTGCCTCAGCCTCCCGAGTACCTGGGATTACAGGCACATGCTACCACCCTGGGCTAATTTTTGTATTTTTAGTAGAGACGGGGTTTCACCATGTTGGCCAGGCTGGTCTTGAACCCCTGACCTCAGGTGACCTGCCTGCCTCCACCTCCCGAAGTGCTAGAAGTACAGGAATGAGCCACTGCACCCGTTTTTTTTGTTTGTGTTTGGTTTTTTTTAATGAGACAGTGTTTCACTCTGTCACTCAAGCTGGAGACCACAGTGGTACAATCTCGGTTCACTACAGCCTTGACCTACCAGGATCAAGTGATCCTCCCACCTCAGCCTCCCAAGGGGCTGGGACTACAGGCATGTACCACCACACCTAGTTAATTTTTAGTATTTTTAGTAGTGATGGGGTTTCACCATGTTGCACAGGCTGGTCTCAAACTCCTGGGCTCAAGTGAGCCTCCAACTCAGCCTCCCTAAGTGCTGGGATTACAGGCATGAGCCACTGCACCCAGCCTGCATTCTTTTTTCATGGCCGAATATTATTTCATTGTGTGGATAGACCACATTTTGTTTACCCGTTTATCTGTTGATAGACACGTGGGTTGTCTGGACCTTTTGGCTGTTGTGAACAAGGATACCCTACTTCATCTCTTACCTTGGTCAGGGGCGGCCTACAGGTCATTAGGCAGCTTAAAGACGGGCTGTCTTTCAAATGCTGGCTCCTGGTCCAATCAGCTGCAATGGAGGCCAGCTGCTTGGGTCTGCGGCCTGAGCATTTCATCCAGGGCCCGGGCTCAGTATAGTGACTCATAGTCATCTTGAAATTCTTAATTTTTGAACAAAGCACCCACATTGTCATTTTACACCTGGGCCTCCAGATTATCTTGGTTGATTCCATTTTGACAATGGGGAATAAAGCTAGAGGTAAAGAATAAACCTACATTCTTGGGTGTCTGCTAAGCAGCGGTCACCTCCAATAGAACCAAAAAGTGGCTGATACCTTCTGAGCACCGTTGACACGGATTTCCTGCGAACCAGTCGCGTCCAGCGAGGGGAAGGGGAAGTCACTGGGTGTGCTGGTGAGGGAGGGTTTCCTGCTTCACGTGGACCAGCGGGTCTCAGGAAGGTGCCCCGGTCACATCTGTGTCTGAAGACTCTTCTGGTTGTCACAACTGGGGGAGGGAAGGCACCTAGCAGGTAAAAGCAGGGACGTCACTGAACACCCTACAGCTCACAGGCGGGACCCCGATGTGGAAGTGGCTAACCCCACTGTCAGCGGTGCCTGCCGTGAGAAAATCCACAGCAGTGGGGATGGTGGGGAGGAGCCCACCCTGCTCCCCGGAGGGTCTCAGGGAAGATGACGCTCTGCTGCCACCCAGCGGGCACCAGGGGAAACTCACCAGCAGCACAGGGAGTTGGTGTCCGACAGGGTTCACCGACCCAGGAAGCTTCTGCTCAGTGAGCTCAGGTGGACGTTCTGTGCCGTGCAGCTTAAAGCATCGGAGTTTGTGCGGCTCTACACACACCCCAGCTACAGAGCGTGGCGGGTAGGTGGAGGTGAAGTCTCTATTGACTCACGGATGAGGAAAGGGTCCTTCTTCAGAGATAAGAGCCCAGATCAGCAGGGAGGCAGCCCTGCCACCTGTCCTACCCATGGTGTGATGCACCAGGCCGGTGTGGGGTCTGGGACTCACCACGGTTGCCCTCCAGGACCATGTCACTTGCCTTCCTGACGCTCTTCCCTCCCCGTGGTACAAATGTTAAAAAAAACTATGTAGGAAGGGGGATGTTTTCATTTTTCTCATTGTATGTCATGTCCTGAACTTGATGAGAAAACATCAGTGCAGAAAAGTGTTTTTCTCTCAGACCTCATAAAGATAGCTAGTCTAGAAAAACAGAATAGTCCTAGTCTCTTGCTAACCTGCCATTTTAGCTGTCAGAACACCTGCAGTTCACATATTTGTCCACTAGAAAGTAATACATTTTAGGAGAACAAGGATCTTCGTCTTGCCCCATCAGCCTGAGGGCAGTGGCCAGCACATAGGGTTTCTACAGACTAATCATTACTTCATCCTCTACTTTTGGAATTTAGAATAAGAAACAAGGAGTTGGGTAGAAGTCAAGGTGTCATCCCTATTCTTCAAAGTTCTGAGGCCAGGCTGGGTATCGTTGCTCACCCCTGTAATCCCAGCGCTTTGGGAGGATAAGGCGGGTGGATCGCCTGAGGTCAGGAGTTTGAGACCAGCCTGGCCAACATGGAGAAACCCCATTGCTACTAAAAATACAAAAATTAGCCAGGTATGGTGGCATGCACCTGTAATCCCAGCTACTCGGGAGGCTGAGGCATGAGAATTGCTTGAACCTGGGAGGCAGAGGTTGCAGTGAACCTAGATCTTACCATTATACCCCAGCCTGGGTGATGAGAGCAAAACTGCCTTTAAACAACAACAACAACAACAACAACCCACCACACACACACACACGACTGAGGCAGGTGGCCTGTATCTGTAGCTTCCTAGCACTCTGCTACAATCAGTCTTCTGCCTACCCATCCCATCCAAAGCAAAGCTTGCTGCATGAAACAGGAAAGTGTGTACACGTCTGGAGACAGGAAGCTTGTGAAGAGCACTTAGAAGGTTCACTTCCTCCCTCCTAGTCGTACCACATGGGTAACTCCCTCCTCTACCTTTGGAGATGGCCAAGAGGCTCAAGAGAAAGAAACTCTTTTCCAACAGGCAGCAGTGAGTAGAACACAGCTTTCTGCCAGTGTGGAGCACATCAGATTCTAGGCGATTCCATGATCCTCCTCCTGGTGTTCCCATCTTGCCAGATCCCCTTCCCTCGAGTGTGGAAGGGGCTTGTAACTTACTTCTATCCAAACAGGATGCGGCAGGGTTGATGGGATCTGACTTCTGTGATGCCATGAGATTCTGTCTTGCTGAGCAACTGACTGTCTTGCTGGCTTTGAAGATGCAATCTGCCATATGGAGAAGGCCAAGCAGAAAAGAGCTGGGGATGGCCTGGAGCTGACAGTCGAGAAACCAAGGCCCTCAGTCCAGCAGCCTGAAAATAGATGCTCCCGGGACCTGCATGAACTTGGAAGAGGTCCTTGTCCCAGTTGGGTCACAGATGAGACCACAGCCCTGGCCAACACCTTCATTGCAGCCTTATGAGACCCTGAGACAGAGGATCCAGCTGAGTCATATCTGGACTCAAATGCTGAGATCATGAGTTTTAACTGCCAAGTTTGTGGTAATGTTGTAAACAGCAACAGACAACTAATACATGTAGGTAAATATTGATGGAGTGAATTCTCCAGCCACTTTAGAGTTGCTTTACAGAGATTCAGCTCTTCTTGAAACTAATTCTATAGGGTAAGTACAATTTTTCCTACTTTACAGATAAATCAAAAGCCCATGGAAGTTGACCTTTGTATAGTGTCACAAAAGTCACTCAGAGCAGCCAGAATTTGAACACAGGTCAGCATCAAAAACTTGAAGCTGGGCACAGTGGCTCACACCTGTAGTTGCAGCACTTTGGGAGGCTGAAGCAGGAGGATCACTTGAGCCCAAGAGTTCAAGACTAGCCTGAGCAAGATAGTGAGATGTTTCTAAAAAATAAAAATAAAACAGTTTCTAAACTTAGCTTTTCCCTTTGACCTTCCCTTTGGCTGCAACTTTACATAGTGGGATATTTGTCACAGTTGGGGGTGGGGTAGCAGCAGTGCTCAAGATAATTGACCGGACACAGGAGGAGGACATTGTGTATTTTTAGCTATATATAAGGTAATAGACAAGACTAACATAGTAATGCTTTGTTAACACAAACATTAATGGTGGGTTTTTTTTTTTTTTTTTTTTTTTTTTTTTTGAGACTGAGTCTTGCTCTGTTGCCCAGGCTGGAGTGCAGTGCAGCGGCACGATCTCAGCTCACTGCAAGCTCCGCCTCCCAGGTTCACCCCATTCTCCTGCCTCAGCCTCCCAAGTAGCTGGGACTATAGGCGCCCGCCACCACGCCTGGCTAATTTTTTGTACTTTTAGTAGGGATGGGGTTTCACCGTGTTAGCCGGGATGATCTTGATCTCCTGACCTCGTGATCCACCCACCTCAGCTTCCCAAAGTGCTGGGATTACAGGCGTGAGCCACCCTGCCTGACCTCCTTGCCTTGTCTTTATGTTAGATGGATATGTGTCCCATGTGGGAGAAAAGGTATCTTGAAGACAGATATTCTGATTCTGAAGGGCTAACTTTTCCCCTACTACTCTACCCCATTCACCTCATAACCCCCATCACATTGGTCCAATGTCCAAGTATTTAAACAAACACTCCCAGAACACAGAAGTATTTAAAAAGTATTCCTGCAAAGGAACCATATATTGAAGATAATGCTTACAAGAACAAACTGCAGAGTTGACGTTTCTCCTATACCGATATAAACTTTACCAGCTCCGTTGCAATGGGAGCAGAAAAGGGGGCATGCCAGTCCCTGTCTAATATATGCTGACAGGGAATGATGCTAACACATTCCCCAGTTTGAAAGGGGTTGCTGGAGTTACAGATTTACACACAGTACAGTGAGTGGCTCATAGAAGGTGGTTGTATGGTAGAGGCAACATTTCAGTTAGTAGAATGAACCCCAGAAATGGATTTCCTGGGTCTGAATGGCAGCTCTGTTACTTACTGGCTGTGCATCCTTTTTTTTTTTTTCTTTTTTTGAGATGGAGTCTCACTCTGTCAACTCAGGCTGGAGTGCAGTGGCATGATCTCGGTGCACTGCAACCTCCACCTCCCAGGTTTGGGCGATTCTCCTGCCTCAGCCTCCCAAGTAGGTGAGATTACAGGCACGAGCCACCACACTGGGCTAATTTTTGTATTTTTGGTAGAGATGGGGTTTCACCGTGTTGGCCAGGTTGGTCTCAAACCACCGACCTCACGTATTCTACCTGCCTCCGCCTCCCAAAGTGCTGGCATTACAGGTGTGAGCCACTGCGCCTGGCCTTGCTGTGCACTGTTATTTTCTGTACCTCAATGTCCTCATCTGTAAGATGGAAGCAAGAAATATCCTTACCTCTAAGGTGTTGTAAAGACCAAATAAGTAATTCATACGGCTTAGGACAGGGCATGGTATGCAGTAAGGGCTGTGTTAGATATCATCATTCATCATCGTTATCATGGATGAGAGAAATAACTACAATAAATCATAAGAAGTACATTTTGGCAAGAATGTAAGAGTTTTCCACTCTTCTAGGAATAGACCGATGGTTCTGTAGCCATGGTAATAAGTAACTACTTAGACAGGCTTAAATCCATTCAATGGATCCAAGACAACTTACCTCAGTGAACATGCTTTTTTCAAGCCAACCAGCAGCTGCTCTTTGCATCTGAAATTCAGCCAGTCGGGAAGGGATGCACTCTGATGAACACACCTGTACCAATCAGCCTCACCTGAGTAACCACAGGCTACCTTATACCTTCAAGGTTCAACCTCATTCTGTACCCTCCCCAAATTCCTGCCTACAAAGATCAGAAGTCTGCTCTACTCAGAGAGACTGTGATAGACCAAGTTTTCATTACACTAAGGAATAAATTTGACTTTATGTTTATAAGTTCAGATATTGAATGACAGTAACACCATACTTTGGTATTCAGGTATGTGCTTTAAAAAACCAGTAATTAGTTGGCCAAGTGCGGTGGCTCACACCTGTAATCCCAGCACTTCGGGAGGCTGAGGTGGGCGGATCACAAGGTCAGGAGATTGAGACCATCCTGGCTAACACCGTAAAACCCCAATTCTACTAAAAATACAAAAAAATTAGCCAGGTGTGGTGGCGGGTGCACTACTCAGGAGGCAGGAGAGTGGCGTGAACCCAGGAGGTGGAGCTTGCAGTGAGCGGAGATCACCCCACTGCACTCCAGCCTGGGTGACAGAGCGAAACTGTCTCAAACAACACAAAACAAAAAACAAAAAACCACCACTAGTTGTGGTACCCAAATTCAGGGGCTGCTTTTGAAGATCTAGGTCCTCCTAACCTCTCTGCTCCTAAACCATATCCTCACTAGTTAAGAAAACCACTACTTGACACCTTTTCCAAATGCTCTGTGTTTATTTCATTCCCTCTGTATGCTTTGAGGTAGGACTGACATTTCACAGATACTCAGTCCTATGACTTGAAGGTCTCCAGCCTTCAAATCCAGTAACCAAGGTATATTGAACAAAGAATCACTACCATTGAGGGCTTCATGAGAATCAGAAATCATTCTCCATCTTTGAGAAGGAACTCCCAGGGGCATGGCTTGCTCTGAGAAAACAGCATTTAAAGTTCCTCCATTAGATGGGTGTGAGTGGGGCAGGTTTCCGTATCTTCAGTTTTTCCACCAGTACCGGTCATCTTCATCAAAAGAATGCCAGCTACCGTCAATTACGATTTGGGGCTTGAGCAGCTGCACTTCCTCCAGCAGCTTCTTTATTTGCACAGGGTACTGCCATTTCCACAGCCTGGGGAGACAGAGAGAGGACTCGCTACTGAGACGTTGCTTTTGACTCTTCTCCCTTCCTCAAAATTCCTGGAAGCCTCGTCAAGGATCTCAAACCTTTTCTTGTACTCTTAAGGAACAGTAGTTAAAAGAGTTAAAGAAACCAATGACTAACAGAAATTCTTGAGTTTGCAGGATGGCAGACAATAAAAGAAACAGCTTGCTGAAACATGTAGACTCCCACCCCCTCTACTTATGAAAGAACTGGCTGAAATAGGCTAGAAAAAGTATGGCAAGGCTAGAGTTTGCAGAGAATGAGCTTGCTGATGTCACAGCCTGAATTTCCACCAGGTTTTATACTAACTCTCGCTAAATTGGCACATGCAACCCATGAGGTAGCATGAATAGATAATTACACATGCCCAAGGACTTTCCAGACCTCCCCTTTTCTTCTAATCACCTACTAATCTCAGAATCTACTTCCTGAACCTTTTCTAATAGAAATACTGCCTTGAAGCCAGCATGGGGAGACAGATTTGAGCTTGACTCCTGTCTCCTTGTGAGCTGACCTGCAGTATAGGGCTTTTATTCCCCCTCAAATCTCCAATGTCACAGTACTGGCCTCTAGCACATCAGGCAGTGAGCCACTTTTGCTTGATAACAGTAGCATGTTCCCTATAGAATAAAAGTAATTCTCTGCCTGTAAAGAAACTTGGACATGTCAGATACTACGCTGAGCTTTTAAAGGCACCTGCTCCTCACAACCGTCCTAAGCTGCAAGCATGATCCTTCAGTCCATCCATGAATTCCTTCCTTAGTGTCTCTGTGCCAGGTCCTGTTACAGGGTTTGGGAAGGTACAGTAAGTTCTCCCTTAATGTCATTGATAGGTTCTTGGAAACAGTGATTTTAAGCAAAACTACTACAGCAGATTCTCAAAGAACGTCATTTTCTTCAGAGTCATTGTCATAACCATGAGAAAACATTGGTTTCATTATATGTCATTTTGCTTAAAGTTACAGTTTCTAAGAACGTATCCATGACATTAAATGACGACTTCCCATATAGGGATGGACAAGGCAAAGTTCCCCCCCTTACCAAGCTTGCAGTCTACTAGAGAAGAAATAAACATATTTAAATAGATACATAGCACCACCCCCATTTCACAGATGGGGAAACAGAGCCACAACAGGTCAATCAGTAAATATAGGTCTGACTTCTATCCTACTTCAACTACTAAGTCCCAGTCACCACTGATCTTGTCAACTGCTATCATGCCTTGTAAGTCAAGGATACAAACACATTCTTTCAATAGCACTCCATCTTTTCAGCTCATTTTGTCACTAACAGTTCTGACCACACCAAGACTCCCAGATTCATTGAGCCATGTTTCTCAATCCATCTTCCCCATCCTGTCTTCACTTTCCTCCTATGATTCCAGGGTCTACCACAGCCACTTTTGACTTCTTCCTGGTTATACCCATGTGCTAGAATTTGAACCCTGGATAAACTCAACTGCCATCAGCTGGACCATACCAGGGAAAACAGTTACTCAACTGAGAAATTTTCTATTGATTATAAATATACCACAAGGAGGTCAGGCGTGGTGGCCCATGCCTATCATTCAGCACTTTGGGAGTCTGAGGCTGGTGGATCATATGAGGTCAGGAGTTTGAGATCAGCCTGGCCAACATGGTGAAAACCCATCTCTACTAAAAATGTAGAAATTGGCCGGGTGTGGTGGCACATACCTATAATCTCCACGATTCAGGAGGCTGAGGCAGGAGAATTGCTTGAACCCAGGACGTGGAGGTTGCAGTGAGCTAAGATCACACCACCACACTCCAGCCTGGGCAACAGAGACAGACTCCATCTCAAAAAACTTGAAGTAAAATACATAAATATACCACAACCAGCCTCAAATAGGCTATCAATGCTGCCAGCTGTATATTTCTCCAGTCAAGATTTTACTCCCTTCAAGTACAACTGTGTTCCTTCATGCTCAGGGATATCTCTGAACTCCTGTTTGTCTATGAATATGAGGTCCTAAATGACAAATGCGTTTTCTACCACTAAACACTGAAGACATCAATGAACTGCCACTTTCTCATGAAAAACTACTAGTCTTAAGAGATGGTCCTGAAGAACTTCTGTGAACTCCATCAACTCAGCCTTCTAGACTCGTACAAGGAGTGAGAGGGGAGGCTGAAATGTTGTATGTGAGCTACTGAAGAAATTTTCTGCTAGGTGAATTTGTTCAGTGGTGTTAAGTACACTCACATGGCTGTGCAACCATCACCACAACCATCTATCACCAGAATTCTTCATCTTGCAAAACAAACTCTGCACCTGTTACACAACTCCCCAACCTCTCACCCCAATCCTTTGGAAATCACCATTCTGTCTCTACGAATTTCACTCTTCTACATACCTCATAGAGGTAGAATCCTACAGTATTTGTCTTTTTAGGACTGGCTTATTCTACTTGGCATGTCAAGATTCCATCATGTAGCATGTGGCATGTGTCAGAATTTTCTTTTTTTTTTTTTTTGAAACGGAGTCTCGCTCTGTCACCTAGGCTGGAGTGCAGTGGCTGGATCTCAGCTCCCTGCAAGCTCCGCCTCCTGGGTTTACGCCATTGTCCTGCCTCAGCCTCCCGAGTAGCTGGGACTACAGGTGCCCGCCACCACGCCTGGCTAGTTTTTTGTATTTTTTAGTAGAGATGGGGTTTCACCGTGTTATCCAGGATGGTCTCGATCTCCTGACCTCGTGATCCACCCATCTCAGCCTCCCAAAGTGCTGGGATTACAGGCTCCAGCCACCACACCCGGCCAGAATTTTCTTTTTAAGGCTGAGTACAATTCCATTGTAGGTATATACCACATTCTGTTTATCCTTTCATCCATGAACGCCTGGGCTACTTCCACCTCTTGGCAGTTATTGTGAATTATGCTGCTATGAATATAGGTGTGAAATCTGAGATCCTGCTTTTAATTCTTTTGGGTACATACTCAGAAGTAAGATTGCTGGACCATACAGCAATTCTAATTTTTCAGCATACACATTTATAATGTTCTTTCTGTACCTTTCCAACACACTCAGAAGTAAGCCATGATATTAGGCACCTGGCCTCTATCTCCAGTATTCCTGTATCTCCAGCATCCAGCATGGTACTCAGAATGTAGTGGTCACTCACCAACAGAGTAAAATCTGGCTGCCAAGCCATGACCTCAACTTTTCCCCTAAACTGCTTCTTCACCAGCTAACAAGCCTGGAACAGAAGCAGGTCTGTGTTTCAGAAGGCAATTGCTGGGGACTTACCCAATTATTTGTAGGTTAGACGTGGGACAGGCAAAGGCCGAACACAGCTTCATCATTCCTTCGGGACTGAAGTTATTCTGTACCAGGTTTAGACTGGTCAGGTGCTGGTTGCAAGAAAGGGCCAAGGAGAGTGCCTCGCAGCAATCTGAAGTCAATCCACATGCCTTCAACCTGCAGGGTCAGGACACCCAGGAAATAACCCCAAAGATCAATGATGGATCCTTCGTTCAACCCGTACGAATTTCACCTTGATACTTTTCCTTTGGGGAAAAAAAACAAAGTGGTGGGCTCTGCCTCCCAGTTTCTGGTTTAGTTGTTCTGATGAAAGACCCAAATATTTGGGGTTTTTTTGTTTGTTTGTTTGTTTTTGAGATGGTGTTTCGCTCTTGTTGCCCAGGCTGGAGTGCAGTGGTGTAATCTCGACTCCCTGCAACTTCTACCTCTGGGGTTCAAGCGATTCCCCTGCCTCAGCCTCCCGAGTAGCTGGGATTACAGGCACATGCCACCAAGCCTGGCTACTTTTTTGTTTTTAGTAGAAACAGGGTTTCATCATGTTGGCCAGGCTGGTCTTGAACTCCTGACCTCAGATGATCCACCTGCCTCGGCCTCCCAAAATGCTGGAATCACAGGGGTGAGCCACCACGCCCGGCCAAATATTTGCATTTCTAACGAGTTCCCAGGTGAAGCAACCGTGCTTGGTTCTCACTTTGAGAAATGGCGGGTAACTCAAATTATAGCTGTGGAAGACAATGAAAGAAAGGCTGAGCGTGCCTGTTGCGAGGGAACATAACAAGGAACACAGACCTGCAGAGAAAGCAACACAGCACCTGAAGAAAGGTGAGAAGGCAGGAAGGACATTGACAAATGCATGGATATAAAAAATCACCTCTACACTGTGCTTGTGGAAAGAAGGGGACACATTTGAGAAACAAAGACGACTAGATGGCCAGAGCAGAGCCACAGAGAGTGGTGAGAGCAGAGGCTGGTCACGTAGGTCATACTAAGGGTTTAGAATTTCACCTTAAGAGCAACAGAAAGCCAAGGGACCTCATTAAATAAAATAATGGCATTATATAGGAGTGTTCTTCTATTTTGAGGGGAGCACGCTGGTTATTTTGGGGTGGGATGTCAAAATCCATAAGTTGCTGTGAAACAGTTCACCAGAGGCCAGGAGGCCAGGAGCGGTGGCTCAACTCTGTAATCCCAGCACTTTGGGAGGCCGAGATGGAGGCGGATCACAAGGTCAGGAGATCAGAGAGACCATCCTGGCTAACAGAGGGTGGCTCCTGTCTCTACTAAAAAACAAAAACAAAAACAAAAAAACAAAAAGCTCTGTGTGGCAAAGAGGTGGCAGAGCGCCATGTAGTCCCAGCTACTCGGGAGGAGGCTGAGACAGAGAATGGCATGGAAACCTGGGAGGCGGAGCTTACAGTGAGCCGAGATCGTGCCACTACACTCCAGCCTGGAGTTGCAATTAAGACTCCTTCTCAAAAAAAAAAAAAAAAGTTCACTAAAATAGATATACCTTTAAAATACTTGTCATTGTTTAGAATTGGGTGAAAAGGTGTGGCTATATAGGTTTTACATGTCCTAATCATTCTAGATTGTGCATTTTGGATTTTTTTTTTTTTTTGGAGACTGAGTCTTGCTCTATCCCTCAGGCTGGGGTGCAGTGGCATGATCTCAGTTCACTGCAACCTCCACCTTCCCAGTTCAAGCGATTCTCCTGACTCAGCCTCCTGAGTAGCTGGATTACAGGAGCCCGCCTGTGTTTTTAGTAGAGATGGGGTTTCATCATGTTGGCCAGTCTGTTCTCAAACTCCTGACCTCAAGTGATCCACCGGCCTCAGCCTCCCAAAGTGCTGGGATTACAGGCATGAGCCACCGCACCCAGCCAGAATTCTTATGATAGAGTAAAAAGTTCATAAGATGCAGCTCAAGTTATTTTAGCCACCTATGGCTAGACGGTGAGATTAGATTGTTTTTCATTTTGCTTTTAAAATAATATCTGAGCATTTATAAAGACAAAACATCCAGGAGGGAGGCTGAGGATAGATGCAAGGGGGAGGCAAATCCGTGATGGTAAAAGGTGCTGCAACACAAATGACTGCGGGATTCCCAACGTGGAGGAAACTAACCTCTGATTAACATGGGTCAAATTAACTACTGCAGGGATACTTTTGTTTTTTTGAAATGGAGTCTCGCTCTGTTACCCAGACTGGAATGCAGTGGTGCCATCTCAGTTCATTGCAACCTCTGCCTCCCGGGTTCCAGCGATTCTCCTGCCTCACCCTCCCGGAGTAGCTGGGATTAAAGGTGCCCGCCACCAAGCCTGGCTAACTTTTGTATTTTTAGTAGAGATGGGGTTTTGCCATGTTGGTCACACTGGTCTCGAACTCCTGACTTCAGGTGATCCAACCCCCTTAGCCTCCCACAGTGCTGGGATGACAGGCATGAACCACCACGCCCGGCCATGCTTTATTGTGGGTAAATAAAGACATAGGGAAACCCTGTCTCTACTAAAAATACAAAAATTAGCCGGGTATGGTGGCGGGCACCTGTAGTCCCAGCTACTCAGGAGGCTGAGGCAGGAGAATCGCTTGAACCTGGGAGGTGGAGGTTGTAGTGAGCCGAGACCATGCCACTGCACTCCAGACTGGGTGACAGAGCTAGACTCTCTCAAAAAAAAAAAAAAAAAGGCAGTGCTGATATATGCCACAACATGGATGAGCCTTGAAAACGAAGAAGCCAGCCACAGAAGGTCACATGGTGTATAATTCCATTTGTATAAAATACCCCAAATAGTCAAATTCATACAGAAAGTAGAGAGGTTGCCAGGGCTAGAGGGAATGGGAAATAGAAGGAGGACAGCTAAATGGGTACAGGGTATCCTTCTCGGGCGATGGAAATAGTCTGGAAGCTAGTAGAGGTGGCTGCACCGCACTGTGAACTGCTCTGGAATGGAATGTTTGCTACTACGTGTGAGCACTGACCATCCACTAGTCTTGTATGTACGCTGCTTATAACTCTCCGTGGCACCCGGGAAGGCGGTCACATTCCTATTGTGTTAGTAAGAGGCTTTAATCTGGGCACACACACCCACCCCCCCTTTTTTTTTTTTTTTTTTTGCACAACAGAGTCTCTCTCTGTCACCCAGGCTGGAGCACAGTGGCACGATCTCAGCTCACTGCAACCTCCACCTTCCAGGTTCAAACCTCAGCCTCCCAAGTCACTGGGACTACAGGCACCTGCCACCACGCCCAGCTGTGTGTACTGGTGCAGATCAGAGTTGGCTTCTTGAGAGAACGTTGAGGCTTTCAAAGTAAATGGTTTTATATTATTTGAAGGGGTGGGGGTCGTTTGTTAAGCATCCAGAAGAACAAGGTAGGTGCACATGTCTCCAGGGAATGAAACTGTTGTGAAATTGTCTCAGGTAGTAGGGAAAATGAGTGGACCAGATAACTAATGCTGGGAAAACAAGTTTATATCCATGACCCGATTGCACAGGACAGCAACTCGCCACTGCCTGTTTTGATCCTGTGATTCTCAGCTACCGAACAGCAGGTGCCGAGAGGGTGGAGAATGTGGTTCAGTGAAGCTTGGAGTGTTTGTAGGTGGACACAGTCAAGAACAGAAGGCTAAGGGAGAGACTACATTTAAAAGAAAAGCAGGCTGGGTGTGGTGGCTCACGCCTGTCATCTCAGCACTTTGGGAGGCTGATACGGGTAGATCATGAGGTCAGGAGATAGAGACCATCCTGGCAAACACGGTGAAACCCCATCTCTACTAAAAATACAATAATTAGCCGGGCATGGTGGTGGGTGCCTGTAGTCCCAGCTACTCGGGAGGCTGAGGCAGGAGAATGGCGTGAACCCGGGAGGCGGAGCTTGCAGTGAGCCCAGATTGCGCCACTGCACTCCAGCCTGGGCGACAGAGTGAGACTCCGTCTCAAACAACAACAACAACAAAATGCAGAAAAAGAAAAATAGAACATGGAGCCAAAAGATAAATGACAGTATTATAGTAAGATAAGTAAGCCTTGATTTTATAAGAAATAAGATAAAGTTTAATAAAATCATAAAAATAAAACACAAAGTTAGAAGGGGAACTAAAGAAGGGGAATGACCACACAGAAGTTGAGGAGACAGAGAATGAAGGCATGATGAACTTGAAGAACAATGCATGACTTCAAGAAGGAAAGGGGTCCTGGCCAGGTGCGGTGGCTCACGCCTGTCATCCCAGCACTTGGGAGGCTGAGGCCGGCGGATCACTTGAGGTCAGAAGTTTAAAAGCAGCCTGGCCAACATGGTGAAACCTCGTCTCTGCTACATGTATTAAAAAAATTAGCTGGGCGTGGTGGTGGGCACCTGGAGCCCCAGCTACTCAGGAGCCTGAGGCCTGAACCCAGAAGGTGGAGGTTGCAGTGAGCTGAGATCGTGCCACTGCACTCCACTCCAGTCTGGGTGACAGAGACTGTCACAAAAAAAAAAAAAAAAAAAAAAAAAGGTTGGGGGGGTGCCCAGATTAAAGCCTCTTAATACAATAGGAATGTGACCCGCCCCCAGTGCCATGGACAGTTATAAGCAGCATATATACAAGACTAGTGGATGGTCAGTGCTCACACGTGATAACAAACATTCCATTCCAGAGCAGTTCACAGTGCGGTGCAGCCACCTCTACTAACTTCCAGACTACTTCCATCGCCCCAGAAGGAAATGCCAGACCCATTTAGCTATCCCCCTTCTATTTCCCATTCCTCTAGCCCTGGCAACCTCTCTACTTTCTGTATGAATTTGACTATTTGGGGTATTGTATACAAATGGAATTATACACCATGTGACCTTTTGTGGCTGGCTTGTTTTCAAGGCTCATCCATGTGGTGGCACGTAGCAGGACTTCCCTTTTTTTTTTGAGACAGAGTCTAGCTCTGTCACCCAGTCTGGAGTGCAGTGGCATGGTCTCGGCTCACTGCAACCTCCACCTCCCGGGTTCAAGCGATTCTCCTACTTCAGCCTCCTGAGTAGCTGGGATTACAGGCACGTACCACCACGTCCGGCTAATTTTTGTAGTTTTAGTAGAGACAGGGTTTCCCTATGTTGGTCCAGCTGGTCTTGAACTCCTGACCTCAAGTGATCCACCCGCCTCAGCCTCCCAAAGTGCTGGGGTTACAGGCGTGAGCCACCACGCCTGGCCTCAGCACTTTCCTTTTTACGGCTGAACCACAGTCCACCATACTGGAGAGCTGTCTTAAGCCCCCGGGTGGTTCTGATGCTCAAAGAAGTTTTAAGGACCACTCAGGTCATCACTTGCTTTCTGCCCGTCTTTGTCTCCAGACTGTTCACACTACAACAACAACGTCTTTTCACTTCCATACTTCTGCCACTTAGCACCAGGACTAGCACGCAGGGGTCGTTCAACAGGCAGTTGAGGGTTTTCTACCTCCAGACCTTGTTCCCAAGCATTTGCCACTTCCTGCGCCTCATCCGTAGGAGCCGAGCTGGAACTCACACCTAGATCTGTGGTGCTGCAAAGGTTGTCCTCCATCTAACTTGATGGACTTACGGAAACCAGATCATCATCCTTGTTCAAGCAACCTCACGCTGGGGTCCCCCCGCTCCTCCCAGTCCGGCCCGCAAACAGGCGCCCCAGGAAGTTACCCGAGTCTCGTCAGAACGCTCTTCTTTTGCTTCAGTCCCTCGCACAGCGCAGCGACCCCACCGTCACCCAGGGCGTTGTCCGTGAGGTCCAGGCTCTGCAGGTGTCTGCTCCTTGAGATCACACAGGACAGACTCTCACAGCACGCGGCGGTGAGATGACACTTCACCAACCTGCAAGAGGCGGGAAATAGAGCCGGTCTGCTTCTCTCCAGGAAAGTGAAGCAGCGGGAGAACATTCAGCAGCATCAGCTGCAGTTTCCTTTATTCCTTCCTGACGGGCCACTGTTCTGTCCACTCCTGTGAACGGCTTAGACCGTGTGGTGTCCGTTGGCTCCAGAGAGGGACGACAGCGGAGGGCGGGGAAGTGTCTGGTGTGATTGAAGGTATCTTTTTCTTTTAATTATTATTATTTTTTTTTTGGAGAAGGAGTTTTGCTCTTGTCGCCCAAGCTGGAGTGCAATGGTGCGATCTTGGCTCACTGCAACCTCCGCCTCCCGGGTTCAAGCTATTCTCCTGCCTCAGCCTCCCGAGTAGCTGGGATTACAGGCATGCGCCACTATGCCCGGCAAATTTTGTATTTTTAGTAGAGACTGGGTTTCTCCATGTTGGTCAGGCTGGTCTCAAACTCCCAACCTCAGGTGAGCTGCTCACCTCGGCCTCCCAAAGTGCTGGGATTACGGGTGTGAGCCACTGTGCCCGGCTTATTTTGTATTTTTTCAAGACAAAGTCTCACTCTGTTGCCCAGGCTGGAGTGCAGTGGCACGATCTCAGCTCACTGCAACCTCCACCTCCTGGGTTCAAGCGATTCTCCTGCCTCAGCCTCCTGAGTAGCTGGGATTACAGGCGCCCGCTACCACATCCGGCCCGGCTGAAGGTATCTTTAAAAGAAATGAGCACATCAGAGTTTGCTTCCACTTGGAGATGAGGTCAAGATTCTCCATGGGGGAGGAGGAGGGAAATGCAGAGAGGAGGAGAAATTGGAAAGCCTCTGACAGAGCCGCGACTGAGAGAAAAGGGGACGGAAGTTACTGAAATGCTGATAGGTCTAGAATCCAAAAAGGGAAGTTTTGTGCTTGTATTCCTAGGAAAAATGGGGAAAATGGGGAAGATGGGGTGGGTGGCCCCCAAAATAACATCTGAATGGTTTATTGCAGGAGAAATGACTGAAACGGCCTCCAAGTCTATCTTTAGCTTGGGAGGCTAAGGGTAGAATGATAGCACTGGGGCTGGGAGGGTCCATCTTCAGGAGCCATCGCGTCAAGAATAAAGAGGGATGCAGCCGGGTGCAGTGGCTCACACCTGTAATCCCAGCACTTTGGGAGGCTGAGGTGGGTGGATCACCTGAGGTCAGGAGTTCGAGACCAGCCTGGCCAACATGGTGAAACCCCATCTCTACTAAAAATACAAAAAATTAGTTGGGCATGGTGACAGGTGCCTATAATCCAAGCTACTTGGGAGGCTGAGGCAGGAGAATTGCTTGAACCTGGGAGACGGAGGCTGCAGGGAGCTGAGATTATGCCATTGCACTCCAGCCTGGGCAACAAGAGCAAAACTCTGTCTCAAAAAAACAAAAACAAAACAAAAAACACACCAAAACCAAACAAAACACAAACAACAATAAAAACAAAAAAACAAAACAAAAAAACTAGATGCAGTTGTGAGGGCCAACCCTTGAAGGTCAGGTGGGGGTGACCCAGTCTCTGGTGCCAGCATGGATAAACGGTGATGGAGAGATCCAGATAGCCTCCCAGCACTTAAATGCCATCTCAAAAAAAAGATGTCTCTAATTGACTAAGATTAAGATTCTACACCATGCAGAAGAGTAGGGCTTGAAACAACTCAAACAAATGGTGGAATTAATACTTGGGGGCAACTCAGAAGTTTGTGAACTAGAATCCATACCAAAGTCCTTTCTTTTATTCTTGGGGAGAGAGAGATCTCAAAATGATACCTCACTCATGGACCATTAATTCTACCTTTGTAATGAAAACGCAGATGCTACCAAGTACACGAAGGTTTAGAATGAAATCATTTATGCTTATGATGGAAACACTAGATATAAGGTACGTGTCCAGCTTTAGGAGACTTTTAAAGTTTAGGAGATTTTTTTTTTTTTTTTTTTTTTTTGAGACGGAGTCTCGCTCTGTCGCCCAGGCTGGAGTGCAGTGGTGCCATCTTGGCTCACTGCAAGCTCCGCCTCCCGGGTTCCAGGTTCACGCCATTCTCCTGCCTCAGCCTCCTGAGTAGCTAGACTACAGGTGACTGCCACCATGCCCAGCTTTTTTTTTTTTATTTTTAGTAGAGACACGGTTTCACTGTGTTAGCTAGGATGGTCTCGATCTCCTGACCTTGTGATCCACCCACCTTGCCCTACCAAAGTGCTGAGATTACAGGCA
The DNA here is from genome assembly GCF_008728515.1 of Papio anubis. Classification (NCBI taxonomy): domain Eukaryota; kingdom Metazoa; phylum Chordata; class Mammalia; order Primates; family Cercopithecidae; genus Papio; species Papio anubis. The sequence goes on along the minus strand of NC_044995.1, from coordinate 10,718,633 downwards.
TGAGCCACTGCATCCGGCCAGAGATTTTTAAAGAATATATCATTCAATAGAATACCTCACCGTACTTCATTATAATAGACATATCCTCAGATGCAATGTGAGACCAATGCCAAAAGTTTTGGTTTCTTGGGAGTTCTATTTCTCCACTGGATAAGATGGGAAGTGGTGAGACTACATGAGATTAGATATACAAAATATTTAGTGCTCTGTATGCCACATGTTAAGAATGCATTAAGTGCTTGGCAGGGTGCGGTGACTCACACCTGTAATCCCAGCACTTTGGGAGGCCGAGGTGGGCAGATCACCTGAGGTCAGGAGTTCGAGACCAGCCTGGCCAACATGGTGAAACTCCATCTCTACTAAAAGTACAGAAATTAGCCGGATGTGGCAGCACATGCCTGTAATCCCAGCTACTCAGGAGGCCAAGGCAGGAGAATTGCTCGAACCCCGTATGCAGAGGTTGCAGTGAGCTGAGATCATGCCACTGCATTCCAGCCTGGGCAACAGAGCAAGAACAATAAATAAATAAAAAAAACAATGCATTAAGTTGCATTAAGTGCTGACTACTACGATCCTTTCTTTGTAAACCATCAAATGCACGTTTGCATCTAGGACGAAAGAACCTCAGAAGACATTCAAACCTCTAACAGGGACGACTGCATCATTGTGAGACTGAAGATTGATTTTTGCTCACTGAGCTCTCTTACTTTTTCCACAACTGTTTAATGACGGGATATTCCTATTCAATAGAAACATTTCCACAAAGGGTGAAGACATTTGAGCCCCAGAGGGAAAGAGATTAAGAGACAAGCACTCTCCCTTCTCCATATAGATAAATAACTGAAGATGAACTTAGGGCAAGATGCCTTCCTCTGAGGAACGGACAATGTTTAGGGACCAAGGGTGACTCAGAACTCATGGTTCCTCCCATGAGGCTCCACTGGCCCTTCCCGTGCTCACCGTGGTGTTCACACCTCAACTTATCTAGGGTGCCGTCAGAAAAACGAGTGTCAGAGCTCACCCTGAAAGCAGTTTTTGGTTCCAGTCTCCGTGCTCCTATCTCTTGACCTTTCAGGAACTCCAGACCCCCGTATGATAGAGTTGACCCAACACCCATGGGAAACTCACTCCAGGTCCTGGAGATGACAAGATGGTTCTCTCATGACCTCGCACAGAAGCTTCATGCCGTTGTCTTCCACAGGGTTCATGCTAAGGCTCAGGTGCGTCAGCCACGCGTTACCCATCAGCGCAAGTGCAAGAAAACCACAGCCAGCCGTGTCCAGGTTGCACCGATTCAGCCTGTGGGCGCACACACGGGAAAGAAGATCGGGACACTCATTCTCCGGCATGACCTCAAGTGAGCTGTTGCTCTCCTCCCAGCTCCAGTCTGCTTCTGTGTAGGAGGGGGTCATAATTGTTTTCTTTTTCTTTTCTTTTCTTTTTTTGAGGAGTCTTGCTCTGTCACCCAGGCTGGAGTGCAGTGGGGCAAGCTCTCAGTTCACCACAGCCTCCGCCTCCTGGGCACAAGCAATTCTGCTGTCTCAGCCTCCCGAGTAGCTGGGATTACAGGCATGCGCCACCACGCCCGGCTAGTTTTTGTATTTTTAGTAGAGACGGGGTTTCACCATGGTCTTGATCCTCTGACCTCGTGATCCGCCTGCCTCAGCCTCCCAAAGTGTTGGGATTACAGGCATGAACCACCTCGCCCGGCCTGGACACATTTTTAGAAATGCAAAATGCTCTGGAAAGTCTCAGCAATAGAATTGAACAAGTAGAAGAAAGAAATTCAGGCTGGGCACGGTGGCTCACACCTGTAATCTCAGCACACTTTGGGAGGCCAAAGTGGGAGGATCACCAGGTCAAGAGAGTGAGACCATCCTGGCCAACATGGTGAAACCCTGTCTCTACTAAAAATACAGGCTGGGCGCGGTGGCTCATGCCTGTAATCACAGCACTTTGGGTGGCTGAGGCAGGTGGATCACCTGAGGTTGGAAGTTTGAGACCAGCCTGACCAACATGGAGAAACCCCGTCTCTACTAAAAATACAAAAAATTAGACAGGCATGGTGGTGCACATGCCTGTAATCCCAGCTACTCGGGAGGCCGAGGCAGGAGAATTGCTTGAACCCAGGAGGCGGAGGTTGCAGTGAGCCGAGATCACACCATTGCACTCCAGCATGGGCAACAAAAGTAAAACTCCATCTCAAAAATAAAATAAAATAAAAAATAAGTTAGCTGGATCTGGTGGCACGTACCTGTAGTCCCAGCTACTTGGGAGGCTGAGGCAGGAGAATCGCTTGAGCCCAGCAGGCAGAGGTTGCAGTGAGCCGAGATCACACCACTGCACTCCAGCCTGGGCGACGGAGCGAGACTCTGTCTCAAAAAAAAAAAAAAAATTCAGAACTTGAAGTCAAGGTCTTTGAATCAATCCAGTCCAACAAAGACAAACAAAAAAGAATAAAAGAATAAGAAAATATGAACAAAGCCTCCAAGAAGTCTGGGATTATGTTAAATGCAAACCTAAGAATAATTGGTATTCCTGGGAACAGAAAGAATTCCAAAGGTCTGGAAAACATATTTGGGTGCATAATTGAGGAAAACTTTCCTGGCCTTTCTAGAGACCTAGACATCCAAATACAAGAGCACAAAGAACACCCGGAAAATTAATCACAGAAAGATCTTTACCTAGGCATGATGTCATCAGGTTATCCAAAGTTAAGATGAAGGAAAGAAAGAATCTTAAGAGCTGTGAGACAGAAGCACCAGGTAGCCTATGAAGGAAATCCTATCAGATTAACAGCAGATTTCTTGACAGAAACCCTGTAAGCTAGAAGGGATTGGGGCCCTCTCTTCAGCCTCCTCAAACACAACAATTGTCAGCCAAGAATTCTGTATCCAGCGAAACTAAGCATCTTATATGAAGGAAAGATACAGTCTTTTTCAGACAAATGCTGAGATAATTTGCCATTACCAAGACTCCACTAAAAGGAGCTCTAAATCTTGAAACGCATCCTGGAAACACATCAAAACAGAACCTCTTTTAAAGCATAAATCACACAGGACCTATAAAACAAAAATACAAGTTAAAAAGCAGAAACAAAAAACAAAAAAACAAAACCCAAGGTACACAGGCAACAAAGAGAATGATGACTTCAACAGTACCTCACATCTCAATCCTAACATTGAATGTAAACGGCCTAAATGCTCCACTTAAAAGATACAGAATGCAGAATAAATAAGAACTCACCAACCATCTGCTGCCTTCAGGAGACTCACCTAGCACATAAAGACTCACATAAACAAAGTAAAGGGGTAGAAAAAGGCATTTCATGCAAATGGACGCCAAAACCGAGCAGGGGTAGCTATTCTTAGATCAGATGAAACCAACTTTAAAGCAGTAGCAGTTAAGGAGACAAAGAGGGACATTACATAATGGTAAAAAGGCCTGTCCAACAGGAAAATATCACAATTCTAAACATACATGTGCCCAACACTGGAGGTCCTAAATTCATAAAACAATTACTAATAGACCTAAAAAGTGAGATAGACAGCAACACAATAATAGTGGGGGACTTCAATACTCCACTAACAGCACTAGACAGGTCATGAGGCAGAAAGTCGAAGAAACAATGGATTTAAACTATACTTTGGAACAAACGGACTTAACAGATCTATACGGAACATTTCATCCAACCACTGCAGACACACGTTCTAATCAACAGTGCATGGAACTTTCTCCAAGATAGACCATAACAGGCCATGGAATGAGCTTCAATAAATTTAAGAAAATTGCAATTATATCAAGCACTCTCTCAGACCACAGTGGAATAAAACTGCAAATCAACTCCAAAAGGAACCTTCAAAACCACACAAATACATGGAAATTAAATAACCTGCTCCTGAATAAGCATTCGGTCAAAAATGAAATCAATATGGAAATTTAAAAATTCTTCAAACTGAACAGCAATGACACAATCTATCAAAACCTCTGGGATACAGCAAAGGCAGTGCTAACAGGAAAGTTCATAGCCCTAAACGCCTACATCACAAAGACTGAAAGAGCAAAAACAGACAATCTAAGGTCACATCACAAGGAATTAGAGACAAAAGAACAAACCAAACCCAAACCCAAACCCAGCAGAAGAAAGGAAATAACCAAGATCAGAGCAGAATTAAGTGAAACAAAAAGATACAGAAAATAAATGAAACAAAAAGCCAGTTCTTTGAAAAGATAAATACAATTGAAAGACCATTGGTAAGATTAACCAAGAAGACAAAAGAAAATCCAAATAACCTCACTGAGAAAGCGAACAGGAGATATTACAACTGACACCACTGAAATACAAAAGATAATTCAAGGCTACTTTGAACATCTTTATGCATGTAAACTAGAAAACCTAGAAGAGATGGATAAATTCCTAGAAAGATACAACCCTCCTAGCTTAAATCAGGAAGAATTAGATATCCTGAACATACCAATAACAAGCAGTTAGATTGAAATGGTAATTAAAAAATTACCAAAAAAAAAAGTCCAAGAACAGACAGATTCACAGAATTCTACCAGACATTCAAAGAAGAATCGGTACTGGAATTGGTACCAATCCTTTTGACACTATTCCACAGGATAGAGGAAGAACCCTCCCTAATTCATTCTATGAAGTCAGCATCACCCTAATACCAACACCAGGAAAGGACATAACCAAAAAAGAAAACTACAAACTGATATCCTTGATGAACACAGATGCTAAAATCCTTAACAAAATCCTAGTTAACTGAATCCAACAACATATCAAAAAGATAATGCACCATGATCAAGTGAGTTTCATACCAAGGATGATTTAACATGTACAATAAATGTGATATACCACACAATCAGAATTAAAAATCACATGATCATTTCAATAGATACAGAAAAAGAATTCGACAAAATCCAGCATCCCTTTATGATGAAAACTCTCAGCCAAGTTGGCATACAAGGGACGTACCTTGACATAATAAAAGCTATCTATGACAAACCCACAGGCAACATAATACTGAATGGGGAAGAGTTGAAAGCATTCCCTCTGAGAACCAGAATGAGACTGAGGTCTTCTGAGCAGGCTGTACCATGGTCAAGCCATCGTGACCTCTGTGACCCACACGTACACATCCAGAAGGCCTCTTGGAGCCAGAACGTCTAGGACAACAGGAAAACCACAAAAGAAGAAAAACAGCTAGGTCCTGTCTTAGCCGATTAGCCAGCCTTGAACATTCTACCATTGCAACATGCTGTACCCTAACTGATCAATCAACCTAGTGACCCTGTGCCCTGTGACCCCTCCCACCTTGTGACAATGCACCTTGTGACATTCTTCCCCTGCCCACAATAAAAAACCCCAAACTGTAACTTTCCAGGGCTTACCCCTAAACCTATAAAACTAGCTCCAATCCCACCACCCTTCACTGACCCTCTTTTTGGACTCAGCCCGCTTGCACCTGAGTGAATAAACAGTCCTGCTGCTCACACTTAGCCTGTTCAGGATGTCTCTTCACTTAGGCACGTGCATAACGAAGACAAGGATGCCCACTCTCACCACTCCTCTTCGACAGAATACTGGAAGTCCTAGCCAGAGTAATCAGACAAGAGAAAGAAAGGGCATCCAAGGCAGTGAAGTGAAAGTCAAACTGTCGCTGTTGGCTGACGATATGATCCTTCACCTTGAAAGCTTTAAGGACTCCTCCAGAAAGCTCCTAGAACTGATAAAAGAATTCAAGTTTCTGGATACAAGATTAATGTGCACCAATTAATAGCTCTTCTATACACCAACAGCAACCAAGTGGAGAATCAAATCAAGAACTCAACCCCTTTTACAACAGCTTCAAAACACAACACAACACAACTTGGGAACATACCTAACCAAGGAGGTAAAAGACCTCTACAAGGAAAACTACAAAACACTGCTGAAATAAATAGACAACACAAACAAATGGAAACACAGCCCATGCTTGTGGAAGGGTAGAATCAATACTGTGAAAATGACCATACTGCCAAAAGCAATATACAAAATTCAATGCAATACCAATACCACCATCGTTCCTCACAGAATTAAAAAATTCTAAAATTCAAATGGAACCAAAAAGAGCCCACATGGCCAAAGCAAGACTAAGCAAAAAGAACAAATCTGGAGGTATCACACTACCTGATTTCAAACTATAAGGCATAGTCACCAAAACAGCATGGTACTGGTACAAAAATAGGCACATAGACCAATGAAACAGAATAGAGAACCCAGAAACAACCCCAAATACCTACAGTCAACTGATCTTTGACAAAGCAAACAAAAACCTAAAGTGGGGAAGGACACCCTTTTTGACAAATGGTGCTGAAACAATTGGTTAGCCACATGTAGGAGAATGAAACTGAATCCTCATCTCTCACCTTATACAAAAATCAACTCAAGGTGGATTAAAGACTTAAACCTGGCTGGGTGCGATGGCTCACGCCTGTAATCCCAGTACTTTGGGAGGCTGAGGTGGGCAGATCAGGAGTTCGAGATCAGCCTGGCCTACATGGCAAAACCCCGTCTCTAGTAAAAATATGAAAATTAGCTGGGCGTGGTGATGGGTGCCTGTAATACCAGCTACTGGGGAGGCTGAGGCAAGAGAATCACTTGAACCTGGGAGGCGGAGGTTGCAGTGAGCCGAGATCGTGCCATTGCACTCCAGCCTGGGCGACAAGAGCAAAACTGTTTAAAAAAATAAAAATAAAAAAAAGACTTAAACCTAAGACCTGAAACTCTAAAAATTCTAGAGGATAACATTGGAAAAACCCTTCGAGACATTGTCTTAGGTAAGGATTTCATGACTAAGAACCCAAAAGTGAATGCAATGAAAACAAAGATAAGTAGCTGGGACTTAATTGAACTAAAGAGCTTTTGCATAGCAAAAGGAACAGTCAGCAGAGTCAACAGACAACTCACAGAGTGGGAGAAAATCTTCACAGTCTACACGTCTGACAAAGGACTAATATCCAGTCTACAATGAACTCAAATCAGTAAGAAAAAAACAATCCCATCAAAAAGTAGGCTAAGGACATGAATAGACAGTTCTCAAGATAGACAAATGGCCAACAAACATATGAAAAATGCTCAACATCACTAATAATCAGGGAAATGCAAATCAAAAGCACAATGTGATACCATCTCACCCTTGCAAGAACAGCCATGATCAAAAAATAAAAAAAAAAACACAGTAGATGCTGGGGTGGATGTGGGGAACAGGGAACACATTTACACTGCTGGTGGGAAAGTAAATTAGTCCATCTGCTATAGAAAACAGGGTGGAGATTCCTTAAAGAACTAAAAGTAGACCTACCGTTTGATCCAGTAATCCCACTACTGCGTATCCACCCAGAGAAAAAGAAGTCATCATTCGAAACAGATACTTGCACCCTTACGTTTATAGTAGCAGAATTTACAATTGCAAAATCTTGGAACCAACCCAAATTCCCATCAATCTAAAGAAACTATGGGGTGTGTGTGTGTGTGTGTGTGTGTGTGTGTGTGTATACATATATATCAATGAGTGGATAAAGAAACTATGGTGTGTGTGTGTATACATATATATATCAATGAGTGGATAAACTATGATGTGTATACATATATATACACACACATATATACATATGCATATCACACACACACGATGGAATACTACTCAGCCATAAAAAGGAATGAATTAACAGCATTTGCAGTGACCTGGATGAGACTGGAGACTATTATTCTAAGTGAAGTAACTCAAGAATGGGAAACCAAAGATTGTATGTTTTCACTGATATGTGGGAGCTAAGCTATGAGGATGCAGAAGTGTAAGAACGATACAATGCACTTTGGGGACTTGGCGGGGAAGAGTGGGAGAGGGATGAGGGATAAAACACTACAAATAGGGTGCAGTGTATACTGCTCGGGTGATGGGTGCACCAAAATCTCACAAAGAACTTACTCATGTAACCTGACCAGGCATGGTGTCTCACGCCTGTAATCCCAGCACTTTGGGAGGTTGAGGTGGGCAGATCACCTGAGGTCAGGAGTTTGAGACCAGCCTGGACAACATGGCAAAACCCTATCTCAACTAAAAATACAAAAATTAGCCGGGCATGGTGGCGCATGCCTGTAATCCTCATTTACTCGGGAGGCTGAGGCAGGAGAATCGCTTGAACCTGGGAGGGGAGGCAAAGGTTGCAGTGAGCTGAGATCGCGCCACTGAACTCCAACCTGGGCAACAGAGCAAGTCTGTCTCAGAAAACAAGAAATGACTCATGTCACCAAACACCACCTGTACCCCAATAACTTATGGAAAAATAAAATGAGAACTGCATTTGTCTCTATCACTAGCAATGAATAAACGCAGTAGTAATCAACACAATTGATCCTCATTATTCATGGATTCTGTATTTGTGAATTTTCCTACTTGCTAAAATGTGTTGGTATTTCTCCAAATCAACACCGGGAGTGCTCAGTCCTTCCTGGACACGCATGTGTGCAGAGCAGAGAAGAACTTGAGTCTCCAGGCGCCCATGTTGCTCCCAGTGGAGGCTGAACTGATTTCAGCTCTCCACTGTCAACAAGTGTCCTTTATGAGGGTCTTTAGTGCCATGTTTGTTAGATTTTTGTGCTTTTTGTGGGCAATTTTCTTTTCTTTTTTTTTTGTGATGGAATCTCACTCTGTCACCCAGGCTGGAGTTCAATAGTGCGATCTCGGCTCACTGCCACCTCCACCTTGCAGGTTCAAGTGATTCTCCTGCCTCAGCCTCCTGAGTAGCTAGGATTACAGGCATGCACCACCACGTCCGATTAATTTTTTTGTATTTTTAGTAGAGACAGGGTTTCGCCATGTTGGCCAGGCTGGTCTCAAACTCCTGAGCTCAAGTGATCCACCCGCCTCAGCCTCCCAAAGTGCTGGGATTACAGGCGTGAGCCACCATGCCCCGCTGCAATTCTGTTGTTTAAAATGACCTCCTAGCATAGCGCCAAAGTACCCTCCAATGCTGGGGAGGGTGGGGAGGCTGTGAGTTCCATCACCTGTCTCAGGTGGGCTTTGTCAGGCACGAGTCACGGTGCCGTTGGTCATGCGCTCAATGTTAACGAATGAACAATGTGTATCAAGTAAAAGCCATTGAACGGAAACAAGAAATACAAAGTTTTCAACTGATGAAAACGTGAGTAGAGGTTCACAGGAAGTTAACCCTGTACCTCTCCCAGGGGCAATGGCTCTGTGCTGGCTGGTTTAGTGCTCAAGGGTGACTTTGTAGAACGTGATGACCTCCAATTATGAGAATTGACTGTCCTTGAACAAATGACTTCCCACTGTAAGTTAACACAAAGGCAGACACAGAATTTTCCAAGAAAGGATGACATCTAGGAGATGTGAACAGAATTCGGCACATACTAGGTCCCTACATATGACGATGTCCACACTCCACCCCACTGCTTTCTGCTGAGAGCTACACCACGCTATGTTAGAAAGCTAGGAAGTCCTCACAGGGGAGCAAGCCAGACTCACATCAGCCTCCGCAGACTACAGTGGGGAAGCCTCATGGATCGACACAGCAGATTCACACCTTCGTTCCCCAGGTCGTTGTTGGATAGGCACAGGTGTGTCAAGCTCCGGTTGCTGATGAGGGCTGAGGCCAGACTCTGGCAACCCGTGGCCGTGATGCCACAGTCCTCCAGTCTGCAAGGAGAGCGCCCCAGAGAGGACATGATGAGGTACCTTCTTCAAGTTCCATCTCTCCCCCTCCTTCGCAAAGAGGGGAAAGACATATCACCCCCATAGTTGGCATGTCCTTGCAGACATAAGGTGAAGTCACATCCTCTGTGCCTTTGACTTGCAAACTCAACTCCAGTGTATCAGTCCCAAGAAAATACTCTAAGTATCGTGGGTGATTAGATCTGCCAGTCACAACGGGGAATGGCTGGGCAACCTGGGTCTGCTCGCTCCTCGGCCATTTCCGGTCCCCACATGGCCATGATGTAAGGCTTTGCCAAAATGAGTAATTTTTCCAATTATTTACTTATTTATTTTTATTTATTTGAGGCAGAATCTCACTCTCTTGCCCAGGCTGGAGTGCAGTGGCATGATCTCAGCTCACTGCAATCCCCACCTCTCAGGTTCAAATGATTCTCCTGCCTCAGCCTCCTGAGTAGCTGGGATCATAGGCGTGCACCAGCATATCTGTCTCTACTAGAAATACAAAAATTTGCCAGAGTTTCACCGTGTTGGTCATGCTGGTCTTGAAGCTGGTCTCGAACTCCTGACCTCAGGTGATCCACCTGCCTTGGCCTCCCAAAGTGTTGGGATTACAGGCGTGAGCCACTGTACCGTGCCAATTTTTCCAATTTGAAAGTACACTTAGGCCAGGCACCATGGCTTATATGTTTGTAATCCCAGCACTTTGAGAGGCTGAGGCGGGAGGACAGCTTGAGCCCAGGAGTTCGAGACCAGCCTGGGCAACATAGCAAGACCCTGTCTCTAAAAAAAAATTAGCCGGGCGTGGTGGTATGTGCATGTAGTCCCAGCTACTTGGGAAACTGAGGCAGGATCATCCCTGGAGCCTGGGAGAGGCTGCAGTGAGCTGTGATTGTGCCACTGTAGTCCAGCTGGGTGAACAGAGAGCAAGACCACCCCCCAAAACAGTACATTTAACACATCATGACCCTGAGACATAAACTACATACTCTGTCTGCTTTTTTAAAGCTTAGGAAGTTTTTTTTTTTTTTTTTTTTTAGACGGAGTTTCACTCTTGTTGCCCAGGCTGGAGTGCAATGGCATGAACTTGGCTCACTGCAACCTCTGCCTCCTGGGTTCAAGCAGTCTCCTGCCTCAGCCTCCTGAGTAGCTGGGATTACAGGTGCCCTCCACCACGCCCAACTAATTTTTTTGTATTTTTAGTAGAGATGGGGTTTTACATTGGCCAGGCTGGTCTTGAACTGCTGACCTCAGGGTGATCTGCCCGCCTCGGCCTCCCAAAGCACTGGGATTACAGGCGTGAGCCACCACACCTTGCCATTTAAGCAGCTTTTTACGTAGCACTGAAGTGATTCCAGACACAGTCTGCTACAAGGAGTGAAAGCCCCTTCCCGTTTAGAATATGACACCCAAGACTGAGAGCTCAGAGTGTGATGGGGCCTCACCCCGTCACCCTCTAAGCCTGGATGTCTCATTGGTGACACCAGCACTGCCATCCAGCTAAGATTAAAGGTCACCTAGTGCTGTGCTGTCCAGAATGGGAGCTGCTAGCCCCACATGGGTACTGAGCTCTTGACATGGGTCTAGCGTGATGAGGAAACTGACTTCCCCATTTAATTTAGATTTGGCTGGCCACACGTGAATACTGGCTGCTACACTGGGTGGCTAACCTGAATCGGACCCACCCTTGACTCCCAGCATCACCATCCAAGCACTGTCCAACTGTGGGACAAGTGCCACAGCCTTTCCAAAGCTGTGTCATCTGTCAACTGGGTTACCAACAGCACCTGTTCTGTAGACCTGTTCTGAGAACTCAGCGAGGAAGGGTTGGAGGGATTTTAGTGCAGTGCTTGGCACAGCTCAGTGAGCATTGAATAGTGGGTGCTGTAACTCTGCTGCTGCTTCTCCTCCCCCTCCCTAGATCAGTTATCAGTAAGCAAGTCATGTCCTTTGGGCCAGGCATGGTGGCTCACACCTATAGTCCCAGAACTTCGGGAGGACAAGGCGGGAGGATCGCTTGGGCCCAAGAGGTCGAGGCTGCAGTGAGCTAGGATCTTACCACTGCACTCAGCCTGGACAACAGCAGAACTCTAACACCGAAAAGGAAAAAGGTGACATCCCTTTAGGCGTCAGGGTGCAGAACTGCCGCCCCTCGCATTTCCACTTGGAGGCATTTCTGCTAGAACAACACAGGCCTGGGCTCATCCCTGCTCTGGGCTCCCTTGTCTCCAGAGGAGGAGGTGGGATTGGGATTTTGGGTGATGCTCTGCTCAGACCCTCCTTTTTGAGCCTCTGTGCCCAGAAGCCCAGAATTCAGGAGCTCTGGCCTGGACTTTACCAGTCAGAGGGGAGCCTGACCCCACCCACATTGAGTGACTGAGTGGGCATCTCTCTCCAGTCGTGGGGACAAGCATTCACTAACCCACAGTGTAAGCTGCACACATAAGCCTCACGCCCAAGAGAGCTTTATCAGGAGGGAAGGTCATTATTCAATTTCCATCTGACTGATTCCCGCTTCCACCTTGTATCTCCAATTTAGAATTTGGCAGCAAGAACAGATGTTTATCAGGTCACTCTTACACCCCGACACTGGGGGCAGTCTCGGGAGGTCCCAACTTCCTTCCTCACCCTGTTTGTGCATCTGCTCATTCCCCTCCCACCATGACTGGAGAATCGAAGTTACGATAATCCCGGTGGAAAGGAAGTGGCACTCACGTCAGCTTCTGCAGGGCACACTGGGAGACCCTCAAGGCATCACTGAGAGGTGTCACTCCCTGGTCTGTCACCTCGTTTCCTGCCAGGCTCAGAGACTTCAGGCTGGGAGAGGTCGTAAGGATTTGGGAGATCTTCAGGTAACAGGCGTGGGTCAGTCCACAGCGATCCAGCCTGCAGAGACAGGCAGCATCTTTTCTGACAATGTGTATCTTATTTATTCTTTGAATCCAAGCTCCAGCTCTCTGCGCTTGTGATGCAGAGAGTGAGCAAAAGAGTGAGCATGTAGCTTTCTCCAATCTGTTCCCAGATAAACCCCACACGAGGTCAGGCACAGCATTTCCGTCCTGAGACAACATCTATGCTTTGGCCAATTTCCCTGGGTTACATCTTTTTAAAGTACAGTTCCCTGGCTACCAGGCAAACACACACATGGTGCAAAGCAAATTCTTCTTATTATTCTTCGATGTTAGTTGATGTGCCAACTAACAAAACTCAAAGCAGGGCTTGTACTTGTCTGTCTCAGAATACCATATTTGGGAGGGTGCAGCAGGTGGATCACTTGAGGTCAGAAGTTCGAGTCCAGCCTGGCCAACATGGTAAAACCCCATCTCTACTAAAAATACAAAAATTAGCCAGGTGTGGTGGTGCACGCCTGTAATCCCAGCTACTTGGGAGGCTGAGACAGGAGAATCACTTGAACCCGGGAGGCAGACATTGCAGTGACCTGAGATCACACCACTGCACACCAACTCCGAGCAACTGGAGCTGACCTTCAGTCTCAAAAAAAAAAAAAAAAAAAAAAAAAAAAAAAAAAAAAAAAAAAAAAAAAAAAAAAAAAAAGGAAAAGAAAAAAGGAAAAGAATACTATATAAACATTAAATAGTTGTATCTCTAGACCAAGCTAATCTAATGAACAAACCACTTTCCCAGGACTTACAAACCACAGTGAGAGCCCCAAACCGGAACCAACCAACCAATGTGTCCCTGGACAGGGGAATGGTTTAACTGTGGTACTTCATAGCATCGAATGGCTGTCGCCAAGAGAAAGGAAGAAAATGTCAAACACTTGACTGCTTGGCTGGATCTCAAGCACTGATGGAGCAAAGCCCGTCTCAGGCGACGACATACCACACTGATTTCACTGTAAGAGCATTGTCGCGTCGTATGCCGTGGCTCACTCTTCAGAGTCTCGAGACCTGGGAGGTTAAGGTGCACGGATCATAGTCAGGAGATCAAGACCATCCTGAAGTATTATGGTGAAACCCTGTCTCTACTAAAAAGAAAATATAAGGGAAATGAGGTAGGAGTGAGACTGTGTTCTCATATTGGAGGTTAGGCAGGAGAATGGCGCGAACCCGGGAGGCGGAGCTGCAAGACTGTCTCAAAAAAAAAAAAAAGACCAGATTAAGCAACCAAACGAGACCTGCCTCGTATACCTTTTTCTTTTGAGATGGAATCTCACTCTGTCACCCAGGCTGGAGTGCAGTGGCGCCCTCTGGGCTCACTGCAAGCTCCGCCTCCCAGGTTCAGGCCATTCTCCTGCCTGAGCTCTTCCCGGAGTAGCTGGGACTACAGGCGCTCACCACACCAGCTAATTTTTTGTATTTTTAGTAGAGACGAGGTTTCACCGTGTTAGCCAGGATGGTCTTGATCTCCTGACCTTGTGATCCGCCCCCTGCCTCAGCCTCCCAAGCATAAAAATTTTTAAATGAAACTTTGAGTTGTTTTTATTGTGATAAAGTATTTATAACTGAAAATGGACTATTTTAATTATTAGTGCACCATATATTAAACTCCTGCAACCATCACCCCCATCCACCACCAAAACTTTTTCAGCTCTTTAATTTTTGGCTCTTTCTGTAATTATTTCAAACAAAAGTAAAAACGAAGAAACAAAAGGCAAAAGCCCTACCAGAGACGTACCTCAAAGACTCCAACAAACATTTTGGGTGTTTTAAGGCTTCACACGCCATCCTTACATCCTCTTCTTTCAGGTGGGTGCCTCCCAAATTGAGGGATCTTAGGTTACGGTTGGCAATGAGGGTTCTCCAGAGGTGCTGCAGACCAGAGGCAATCTGCGCGTTCCTAAACCTGCAGGAGACGGAAAAGGGGAGATGCCTTTGACACTGGTGACGTTTTGTTGTGACCTCACTTATCCTTCCCATCCTTCTCCCATTCTAACTTGCAAATTTCTAATTGTATTTCCTTGTAAAGCAACGAATACCTGAGTGCCTGTGATGGGCCAGCTACTGGGAATAGTGTATGAAGCAGTATTAACAATCCCTGCCTTGAAGAGCTTAATCCATCCAAACCCGTCCAAACCTGGTGTCAAGGAACCTGCTCTAGTAACACCACAAGGTTTTTGTTTTTTTTGTTTGAGATAGAGTCTCGCTCTGTTGCCCAGGCTGGAGTGCAGTGGTGCGATTTTGGCTCACTGTAACCTCCACCTCCCTGGTTCAAGCAATTCCCCTGCCTCAGCCTCTCAAGTAGCTGGGATTACAGGCACGTACCACCATGCCCTGCTAATTTTTTTTTTATTTTTAGTAGAGTTGGGGTTTCACTATGTTGGCCGGGCTGGTCTCGAACTCCTAACCTTGTGATCCTCCCGCCTCAGCCTCCCAAAATGTTGGGATTACAGGCGTGAGCCACTGCACCCGGCCGATCACAAGGTCTTTAGCAACTCCCCACTCTGTGCTTTTGGGAACTTGGTTCCTACACCTTGGGTGGCACTGACGCCCTCAGGCTGAGCTTGAGGGGTTTCAGATGGGTCTCCTCTCAGGAGGTAGGGGAGAGCTGGGACAGCGTCATGGGACGTGATTCTCTCGTAGGGGGTGGGCAGCCTTACCTCAGGGTCTGTATCTTGCAGGTGGGATGCCTCAGCTTGGCACACAGGGTCTTCATGGCCCGCTCTGTCAGGATGCTGCTGCCCAGGTCCAGCTGCCGCAGGTGGGGGTGGGTGCTGAGCACAGAGCAGAAATCTTCCCACTGATCCTCCATGAGGGTCTTACCCCGCATCCTACATCAGGGGATGGAAACAGGGGTTCGTGGGATGGAGTTTAATATGAGCAATTGTGGTAACATGTCGGAGAGGGACAGAGCTATCGAGGCACATCCTATGTTGGGGGGGACAGAAATATGGGCTTGTGGGATGGAGTTTAAGGTGAACAATCGTGGCAACATGTCGGAGGAGAGGGACTGAGCTATCGAGGTGAGACCGGGGCAGCTTTAGAGACTCTGAGGCAACTTAGCGGCTGCCATCACGCTTTGCACGACTAGCCCTGCATCCACCCTGCCTCCTGGATATATTGATACCCGAGGGGGTATGCAGGCATGACTAGGAACTGCCAGCTCCTGAGTCAGATCTTTTTTTTTTGAGATGGAGTCTCACTCTGTCACCAGGCTGCAGTGCAGTGGCGTGATCTCAGCTCACTGCAACTTCTGCCTCCTGGGTTCAAGCGATTCTCCTGCCTCAGCCTCCCAAGTAGCTGGGACTACAGGCGCCCTCCACCATACGCAGCTAATTTTTGCATTTTTAATAGAGATGGGGTTTCACCATGTTGGCCAGACTGGTCTCAAACTCCTGATCTCATGACCTGCCCCTGCCTCGGCCTCCCAAAGTGCTGAGATTACAGGTGCGAGCCACCGTGCCTGGCCCTGCATCAGGTCTTTGCTTCAATTCCAGCTCCACTTGAACGTAAAACTGTGCAACAGCTTTGGAAAACAGTACAGAGGTTCCTTAAAAAATATTAAAATAGAGCTACTGTAGGACCTAGCAATCCTATCTCTGGGTGTAAGCCCAGAAGAACTGAGGTCAGGATGCAGAAGAGGTATTTGGTCTCCCGCGCTCACTCTGACATTATTCATAACAGCTCAGATGTGGAAAACTTACATGTCCATCCATGGATGAACAGATAAACAACATGTGATACGGCCAGGCGCAGTGGCTCACACCTGTAATCTCAGCACTTTGTGAGGCCGAGGCGGGCAGATCACCTGAGGTCAGGAGTTGGAGACCAGCCTCAACGTGGAGAAACCCCGTCTCTACTAAAAATACAAAATTAGCCAGGCGTGGTGGTTCATGCGTGTAATCCCAGCTCCTCGGGTGGCTGAGGCAGGAGAATCGCTTGCACCTGGGAGGCAGAGGTTGCGGTGGGCCTAGACCGCGCCATTGCACTCCAGCCTGGGCAACAAGAGGGAAACTCCATCTCAAAAAAACAAAAACAAAAACACAAAAACATGCTATACATACGTAAACCGAGTATTACTGATCCTTAAAGGAAGACATTCTACCGTTTTTGACAGCGTGGATGAACCTGGAAGATACTGTGTTAGGTGAGCTATACCAGTCACAGAAGGAAAAATACTGCATGATTCTACTTTGTTTTGGAGACGGAGTCTCTGTCGCCCAGGCTGGAGTGCAGTGGCATGATCTTGGCTCACTGCAACCTCTGCCTCCCAAGTTCAAGTGATTTTCCTGCCTCAGCCTCCCAAGTAGCTGAGATTACAGGTGCCCACCACCACGCCCAGCCAACTTCTGTATTTTCAGTAGAGACGGGGTTTCACCGTGTTGGTCAGGCTGGTCTCGAACTCCTGACCTCAGGTGATCCACCTGCCTCGGCCTCCCAAAGTGCTGGGATGACAGGTGTGAGCCACCACCACACTCGGCTCATGATTCTACTTTGAAATATCTAAAATTACAGAAAGTAGAATGGAGGCTGCCAGGTGACTGGAGAGCCGGGGAGATGGAGATTATTGTTCCGTGGCTGTGAAGTGTCAGTTATGTGAGATGAAAAAGTTCTAGAGATCTGCTGTACAATGTCGTGCCTGTAGTTAATATTGTACTGTCCACCTAAAAATTGGAGCCATTAGTCTCCCGTCCACTGGCAATCATCTCCTGTCTGAGTTTGTACCTTCCCACGTGTGTGAACAGGGAGCTAACCTCATGGGTTTGCCCTGAAGAATAAAAGAAACAGAGGCCGGGCGCGGTGGCTCACGCCTGTCATCCCAGCACTTTGGGAGGCTGAGGCGGGAGGATCACAAGGTCAGGAGTTTGAGACCAGCCTGACCAACATGGTGAAACCCCGTCTCTACTAAAAATACAAAAGTTAGCCGGGTGTGGTGGTGGGCAACTGTATTCCAGCTACCCAGGAGGCTGAGGCAGAACTGCTTGAACCCAGGAGGCAGATATTGCAGTGAGCCAAGATCTTGCCACTGCATTCCAGCCTGGGTGACAGAGCAAGACTCTGTCTCAAAAAAAAAAAAAAGATGAATAGATGACCCTGGAGGACACTAAGTGAAACAAGCCAGGCACACGGAAGGACACATACTGCCTGATCTTCCTCACACATAGAATCTAAGAACATGAACCTCACAGAAACAGTGAAATGGTGGTTACCAGAGACTGGGAGGGAGGGACTCAGGAGATGTTGGTCAAAGGATACAAAATTTCAGTTAGGAGGAATAAGTTTTAGTGACATACTGCGCAGCAGGGTGATTATAATAAATAATGTGTATCTTAAAATTGCTAAAAGGGTAATTTTAATATATTCTCACTACAAAAAGTTATACAGAGGGTAAGATCATAGATGTATTATCTTGATTTAATTATTCAACAGTGTATATACATGTACCAAGCTATGACAGCATACCCCATAAATACACACAATTATTTATCAAAGAAAAAGGTGAATACAGCCGGGCGTGGGGGCTCACGCTTGTAATCTCAGCACTTTGGGAAGCCAGGGTGGACAGATCACCTGAGGTCAGGCGTTTGAGACCAGCCTGGCCAGCATGGTGAAACCCTGTCTCTACTAAATATGCAAAAAATTAGCCGGGCATGGTGGTATGTGTCTGTAATCTCACTTGGGAGGCTGAGGCAGGAAAATTGCTTAAACCCAGGAGATGGAGGTTGCAGTGAGCCGAGATCACGCCACCGCACTCCAGTCTGGGGCAACAGAGGGAGACTGTTTCAAAAAAAAAAAAAAAAAAAAAGAGAAAAAAGTGAATGGTAAGCGTAGCACGAGGTTTGTGAACACAAGTAGCTGTGATTTTTCATGACATGTAAATTTCCCATCTCAGTGCTTAGCCTTGTGGCTGTGTACATTTTCAGTCAATCTACAGGAAAATTGCCCAGGTTGTAACTCCCCTGATTGTGGAAAGAACATAATGGGCAAGCCAATCTTTTTCTGCACTGACATGAGCTCTTCTCTCACAAAGCAAGCATCTGTACTTAATTGTTTTCCAACCAAGGGTAGCTGCTATGTTATCAAGGCCTTAGCACACACCAGGTGTTGTGCTGGACCTGTTTCATGTGAGGTGTTTTTTTTTTTTTTGAGACGGAGTTTCACTCTTTTTGCCCAGGCTGGAGTGCAATGGCACGATCTCGGCTCATCGCAACCTCCGCCTCCTGGGTTCAAGCGATTCTCCTGCCTCAGCCTCCCGAGTAGCTGGGATTACAGGCATGCGCCACCATGCCTGGCTAATTTTGTATTTTTAGTAGAGACAGGGTTTCTCCATATTGGTCAGGCTGGTCTTGAACTCCCGACCTCAGGTGATCCACCTGCCTTGGCCTCCCAAAGTGCTGGGATTACAGGAGTGAGCCACCACACCCGGCTTTTTTTTTTTTTTTTTTTTTAAAGACAGCGTCTGACTCTGTTGCCCAGGCTGGAGTGCTGTGGCATCATCTCGGCTCACTGCAATCTCTTCCTCCTGGGTTCCAGCAATTCTCCTGCCTCAGCCTCTCTAGTAGCTATGATTACAGGCACTTACCAGCATGTCTGGCTAATTTTTGTAGTAGGTGATCCACCTGCCTCGGCCTCCCAAAGTACAGGGATTACAGACATGAGTCACCATGCCCAGCCCCACTTGAGAATCTGATGCTGTTTTAAACCCGTGAGGTTGATGCCATTTCCGCCATATTGCCAATGGCAACAGGGCTAGTTAGTGGCAAAGCTAAAATCCAGGTTTGCCCAGTGTACCATATACACCAGCACTCCATTTAGCTCTGGTAGTATCATTAGCTGACATCTGTTAGTGAGTGCCAGGCCCAGTTCCTGAGTGCTGTGGCTGTGTATACTGTCTCCTGACAACTGGATAGGTAGCTGCCATGACCTCTGTTTTACAGATGGGGAAACTGAGGCACAGAGCAGCAGAGTAACTTGCCCAAGGTCACACTGCCACGAAGCAGCAGACCTGGGCTTCACATATTAGCAGATGGGTGGCCACGTTCACTTTAAAAAAAAAACTTTCCTAACAACTAGACCACCAGGGAATGTCCACATTCTTTTTATTTTTTTATTTTTATTTATTTATTTTTTTTGAGACAGAGTCTCGCTCTGTCGCCAGACTCTGGAGTCACAGTGGCGGATCTCCAGCTCTGCAGGCTCCACCTCCGGGTTACGCCGGTCTCCTGCCTCAGCCTCCTGGGTAAGAAAACAGGTTGTTAGGCCATGCCTCGCCCGGCTAAGTTTTTATATTTTTTTTTTGAAGTAGAGACAGGGTTTCACAGAAGTGTTATGGGATGGTCTCGATCTCCTGACTTTTGCTTGATCCTCCGTCTCAGCCTCCCAAAGTGCTGGGATTACAGGCTTGAGCCACCGCGCCCGGCCCCACATTCTTTTTATTATTCATTTTTTTTTTCCAGGGACAGGGTCTCACCCTGTCACCTAAGCTGGAGTGAAATGGTGTGATCATAACTCACTGAAGCATTCAGTTCCTAGGCTCAAGTGATCTCCCTGCCTCAGCCTCCTGAGGAGCTGGGACCACAGGCTCACACCTCCACCCTGGCTAGTTTTAAATTTTCTTGTAGAGACAGGGGCTCACTTTGTTGCCCAGGCTGGTCTCAAAAACCTGGCCTCAAGCAATCCTCTTCCCTCGTCCTCCCAAAGTGCTGGGATTACAGGTATGAGCTGCTGCACCCAGCCTGTCCACAGATAGGGTCTTACTTTGTTGCCCAGGCTGGTCTCAAAAACCTGGCCTCGAGCAATCCTCTTCCATCCAGCCTGTCCACATTCTTTGCTGCTGTGTTCTGGGTCATAGGATGACGCTGAGATGGTCCAGAAAAGTGTGTTTTCTAGACCGGCATTATTCAGTAAGCATCAGCTACGTGCGACTATTTAAATACAAACGAGGCCAGGCACGGTGCCTTATGCCTGTAATCCCAGCACTTTGGGAGGCTGAGGTCAGGAGTTTGAGATCAGACTGGCCAACATAGTGAAACCCCATCTGTACAAAAAATAGAACAGTTAGCCAGGTGTGGTGGTGCCGCCTACAATCCCAGCTACTCGGGAGGCTGAGTCAAGAGAATCACTTGAACCTGGGAGGCAGAGGTTGCAGTGAGCTGATATTGTGCCACTGTACTCTGGCCTTGGCAACAGAGTGAGACTGTCTCAAAAAAAAAAAAAAAATACAAATGAGTTGAAATGGTGTAAGATAAGTTTCGCCTCCACAGTCTCACTTACCACATTTCAGATGCTCAACAGGCTTATGAGGCTGGTGGCTGTCTTTCTGGACAAGGCACATGGAATATTTCCATCACAGAAACCTCTACTGGACAGCATGGCCCTGGACTCCATACCAAACAAGCAGTCCACAAACCCGAGTGATCACATTGACAGGAGAAGCTTGCTCACACCTGTCATCCCAGCACTTTGGGAGGCTGAGGCCGGTGGATCACCTGAGGTCAGGAGTTCGAGACCAGCCTGGCCAACATGGCAAAAATCCCATCTCTACTAAAATTACAAAAATTAGCTGGGTGTGGTGGTGTGTACCTGCAGTCCCAGCTACTCAGGAGGCTGAGGCAGAAGAATCACTTGAGCCTGGGAGGTGGAGTTTGCAGTGAGCCGAGATCGTACCACTGCACTCCAGCCTGGGCAACAGAGTGAGACTCTGTCTCAAAAATAATAAAATAAACCACATATTCCTGGGTTTCAACCCCAGATCCTTTCCTTTAGAGTCTTCGGCGGGGCCCTGAATTTTGAAAGACCTTTCCCAGGTATGGACAATGAGCCAGATTCGGGTCCTGGCATTTTAGCCAGCTGGACATAACCTGGGCGATTCATCCTAAAAGAATTATCTGGGACCTTGAAGTCCCTGGAAGTCCTGTCAAGCCCCAGGAGCAGGGACACAGAGCTCAGCACAAGGCATAGGATAAAATTGCCTGCGGTACTCACCATCGAGGAACCACAGGCCACGCCTCAGCTAACTCATCTCTTGGGAAGATCCCTTTGACATCCACCCGAATTTTCCGCAGATACGGACCGTGCTGGAGGCAGAAGGAAGATGCTATCAAGTCCAGGTTCTGGTTAATCGGAAGCCACACTTCTTGGAAGCCGTTTAATGCCGAGCGAACAAACTCTTTGTCTTGAGTCTCGAAAAGACAGCGGAAGGCATCCAGGGTGTCTCCCGGGGCGGCCGCATTGGGCTGCTGACCCAACAGAGACACCCAGTGCAGAAGCTTCTGCTTCACCCCCAGGGGAACGGGACAGCCCAGCAGGACCTCCAGTGGCTTCCTTACGTCTTCGCTCACCAGGCCAAACAAGAAACGCTTCATCCCAAGCAAGTGGATGTGGAAGCCTGCTTGTTGAAGCTCCATGGACCTCTTCGTCTTCTCAACGAACAGAGGGCAGAGAGCTGGCTCGATCTCCAGCCCCTCCAACACGTAGTACAAGGCGGCACAGAAGTCCTGGAGACTCAGGTGGAAGAAGGTGTAGAACTCCTCGCAGTGGCTGTCTCGGAGAAGGATATTCATGTGAAACAGAGTACGGAGTTCAGACTCCCCGAGTCCATGAACCATGAGGTCGTCACCATCAAACACAGACTTCATGTTCCACACTCCCTCCACAGCCATGCGGCAGAAACGCTTCAGCACAACTCTCTCCTCCAGATTGAGGCAGCGCCGGGCCACGCCTCGAGGGGTGAGCTGATGAAACACAAAAGCGGCGTACAAGCCTGTGAGCGTTTGGCCGAAGGGGGCGATGCTCTCCCCCACCACGTCCTGCAGCTGCAGAGCCACGCAGATCAGAGAGCCCACGGCAGGGACCTGACACTGGTCGAACAGCTTACGGTTGTTCATTATCGCACACAACCCTTGCGTCTTCTGATGTTCACCGATCCCGCGCTCGAGGAGCAAGTGGATTCTTTGTTCTGCGGTGATTCCTCTAACAAACAGGTAACGGGGAGACACGACCTCCGACTTGAGCTTCTCTATGCCCACGTCTCTGACGGTGACCATCAGGAAGGACTCAGGGAGCAGGACTTTCCTCAGCAGACTCTGAATGAGGATGAATGGGGGCTGCTTCTCAGCCCAGTCTTTGCAGAGCTTCGTGTCACTGTTGAGGACAGAGCCCAGGTCATCGAAACCATCAATGATGAACAACAGCCTTTCCGGTCGGGACATGATCTCCGTCACTGGAGCCTGGGGGTCTGGCCATTCCCTGGAGATGAACTCTGCGACACTGGTCTCCTTCTTCTGCTGTATCTCTCTAACGGGGAGGAAGAAGACGTAGGAGAACATTCCCTGGTAGAGTCCACCTTGTGCCCAGCACAGCACGATCCTTCTGGCCAGAGCCGATTTCCCAATTCCTGACTTTCCGTGTAGAACCACCGTGTGAGGCCGGAAGCCCCATTGGTCTGAATTAAAAGCACCAGCCAACATTTGCATTTCTGGCCAGTCAGCAGTTTTTTCAAAACCACGATGTACATCCTCTTTCACAGCGAATTTGGTCACCACGTGACTCTTGTAGTCCCATTTGTCACCTCCACATTCTGAAGTCAGAGAGGGTAGAAAGAAAATCAGGAAACAGTTTGAAGAAAGCACTTGACTACTCTTGGCCATATGTTTAGCATCCATCAAACAAAGTTGTGATTTGACTCAGTCCCCTAGAATTATGAGTTCTTTAGAATTTTGTCTTCATAGTATCTGACTGTAGATAATCACAGTAAACGTGCATAGCTTTATCCATGGGACCGATCGAGAGCGTGAAGGGAAGGGGTTGACACCAGAGACAAATGAGAATGAAGAAAGGCAATCGAAACTACATACCCTTGCAACTAAACTACTTACACTTCTTTCACCCAACTTTCTTCCAGGAGGGCAACCAAAGAATAAATCTGTTTTCCTCACCTTGTTCTTCTGTCTCTGCTGCTGTGGCACCTTCTTGTTCCATAGCTTGTGAAATTTCTGCAAAAGAAGAATGAATTCCAACGTACTTGTGTTTGTTATTCAAATCAGATATGTCAGACACCCCCAAGATAAGCTCAGTCACGCCATATGTAGTTTTCTGGCCAGTTTAAAGCATGGCAACCACTGGCTCAGCTAGAAGACCGAGTGTGCTAGTACAATGAGCACTAATTCAAGACTTGAGGGTGAGAGTCCCAGGCTCATTTCTCCTTGGAGAGCCTTGCACAAGTTATTAAAATGAGGGTTAGGTTGGCTTGGTGGCTCACGCCTGTAATCCCAGCACTTTGGGAGGCCAACGCGGGCAGATCACGAGGTCAGGAGTTCGAGACCAGCCTGGCCAATATGGTGAAACCCCATCTCTACTAAAAATACAAAAACCAGCCAGGCACGGTGGTGTGCACCTGTAATCCCAGCTACTCGGGAGTCTGAGGCAGAAGAATCGCTTGAACCCGGGAGGCAGAGGTTTCAGTGAGCCAAGATCAGGCCACTGCACTCCAGCTTGGGTGACAGAGCGAGACTCCTTCTCAAAAAAAAAAAAAAGTCATGAAGGCAAGACATGTTTTTCTTACCACTGTAATTCCATCACAATTCTTCAAAGGCAGGTGTTCATGTACGTATTAGTTGATAGAAGGAATTAAGAAAATAATTACTGCCACTTAAGTTTGAAGAAAGCCCTTGACTACTCTTGGCCATATATTTAGCATCCATCAAAATAGAGTTATGATTGACTCAGAGTCCCTAGAATTATGGAGTTCTTTAGAATTTTGTCTTCATAGTATCTGACTGGAATAATCATAGGTAAGACAGTGGCAAGCTCTATCCATGGGACCGATCAAGGCATGAAGGGGAAGGAGTTGACACCAGAGACAAAGGAGAGGAATGAAGAAGGCAATCGAGAGCTACATGCCCTTGCAACTAAGAGCTACTTACACTTCTTTCACCCAACTTTCTTCCAGGAGGGCAACCAAGGAATAAATCTGTTTCCCTCACCTTGTGCTTCTGTCTCTGCTGCTGTGGCACCTTCTTGTTCCATAGCTTGTGAAATTTCTGCAAAAGAAGAATGAATTCCAACATACTTGTGTTTATTATTCAAATCAGATATGTCAGACACCCCCAAGATAAGCTCAGTCATGCTGTATTTAATTTTCTGGCCAGTTTAAAGCATGGCAACCACTGGCTCAGCTAGAAGACCGAGTGTGCTAGTACAATGAGCACTAATTCAAGGCTTGAGGGTGAGAGTCCCAGGCTCATTTCTCCTTGGAGAGCCTTGCGCAAGTTATTAAAATGAGGGGTAGGTCAGGCACGGTGGCTCATGCCTGTAATCCCAGCACTTTGGGAGGCCGAGGCGGGCAGATCACCTGAGGTTAGGGGTTCAAGACCAGCCTGACCAATATGATAAAACCCAGTCTCTACTAAAAAAAATACAAAAATTAGCTAGGCATGGTGACATGTGCCTGTAATCCCAGCTACTCAGGAGGCTGAGGCAGGAGAATCACTTGAACCTGGGAGGCGGAGGTTGCAGTGAGCTGAGATCATGCCACTGCACTCCAGCCTGGGTGACAGAGGGAGACCCTGTCTCAAAATTAATAAGAATACAAAAATTAAATGAGGGGTAAAACCTACAGTTAAGAATTAAGGATCTTAGAGCCAGATGTTGTGATACATGCCTGTAGTCCCAGCTACGCGGGAGGCTGAGGCAGGAGGATCACTCGAGCCCAGCAGTTTGAGGCTGTAGTGTGCCACAGCTGTGCTTGTGGATAGCCACTGCATTGCAGTCTCAGCAATATAGCAAAACTCTGCCTCTTAAAAAAAGAATTAAGGATTTGAGTCAGACACAGGATTCAAATGTGAATTGTCATATACTACTTGTAAGATCTTCATCAATTACTGAGGTTACATGTTTCTGGATGTTCATCTACAAAAGCAAAGAAATTATTCCTATGTTGTCGAGTTGCTGTGGAGATGATTTAGTAGAGTAATAACACAGCCTCTGGCACATAGTAGCAACCACTGACTGAGAATAACCACTATATATATATTTATCAGGACATAGTTACCATGTGAGGCTAAATACAAATTCCTCTTAGGATCTATGAGAATAGATTTGCCATTTTAAAGAATAATCATTAGGGTGGTCTTTGTCTTGTAAATTAGAGAAAAATTATTTTTCAAAAAACCACAAACAGAATAAAAACCATTTAAGGATTTTTAAGCAAGGGAGTAAAGTTACAGATGTAAATTTTTAGATCACCTTGGTTATTGTATGAAAAATGGATTGTATGTGAAAATGAATTGCGTTTGAGATACGAATGAAATGCCTTTAAATACAGCAGATGGGAAAAACTGAACAAATGGGTCATATATTACAGGTAGAGACCATGTGATTTTCTGATTTGCTAGATATAAGATGGAGAAAAGAAATATTAAAAAATACAGCTACTTAGGAAGTCGAGGCACGAGAATTGCTTAAACCTGGGAGGTGGAGTGAGCCAAAATTGCACCACTGCACTCCATACTGGGAGACAGAGTGAGACTCCATCTCAAAAGCAAACCAGAAAATGACTTGAAGCTTTTGGTGTAAATGACCAGGCATATAGTGATGCTATGTACCGACATGGAAAACAGTGGAGGCAGATATCGAGCGAACGCTCCACCCAAAAGCAGAAAATATGCCCTTCTCAACTGCAAACAGACCTTCTCCAAGATAGACATATCAGGCATAAAACATGCTTCAAGTTGATGTGCTTTGAAATTATACAAAGTATGCTCTCTTAACACAATGAAAT
Source organism: Papio anubis (assembly GCF_008728515.1). Lineage (NCBI taxonomy): Eukaryota > Metazoa > Chordata > Mammalia > Primates > Cercopithecidae > Papio > Papio anubis. The sequence goes on along the minus strand of NC_044995.1, from coordinate 10,692,228 downwards.
AAGATTAGAAATCAGTAAGAAAATTTGAAAATTTCCAAATACATAGAAGTGAAGCCACAATCGTGTGACCTCAATAGGTCAAAGCGGGTAAACAAAAGGGAATTAAATACTTTGAAATGAGTGGAAACAAAACACAGCAGTATTTACGGTGTGTAGATAGAGCCGTGCATAAAGGAAAATTTATAGCTATAAATGCCCAAGAAAGATCTGAAATATAACATAACTTCCCACCTTAAAGCAGCAAAGAACCCTTTTTGGGGTTAGTGAGCAGCAAACTAACCCCAAAATGGACAGAGAACGGGAATAAAGAACAGAAGTAAACAAAATACAGAATGGAAATACAATAGAGAAAACAAACCCAGCAGTTTGTCCTTTGAAAAGAACAAAATTGACAAACCTTTACCCAGACTGACCAAGAAGAAAAACAAAAAAACCAGACAGCTAAAATTACTGTAGTCGGGAATGAAAGAGGGTCACAACAACCTTAAAGAAATGAAAAGGATTTTGGCCGGACACGGTGGCTCACGCCTGTAATCCCAGTACTTTGGGAGGCCGAGGTGGGTGGATCACGAGGTCAAGAGATCGAGACCATCCTGGCCAACACGGTGAAACCCCGTCTCTACTAAAAATACAAAAATTAGCCAGGCATCATGGTAGTGGGTGCCTGTAGTCCCAGCTACTCAGGAGGCTGAGGCAGGAGCATGGCGTGAACCCAGGAGGTGGAGGTTGTGGTGAGCTGAGATTGTGATACTGCATTCCAGCCTGGGTGACAGAGCGAGAATCCCTTTCAAAACAAAACAAAACAAAAAAGATGTGGTATATATACACAATGGGTTATTCAGCCCAAACACACAGGAAATTCTGTCATTTGCTACAACGTCAAGGAACCTAGAGGACATTATGTTAAGTGAAGTAAGCCAGGCACCGAGAAATACCAGAGGATCTGACATGTGGAACCTAAAAATGTCTAACTCAGAATTGGAAGGTGGAACGGTAGTTACCAGAGGCTGGTGGGGCAGACAGTGGACCGGGAAAGGTGGAAAACATTAGTCAACAGGTACAAAGTTACAGCTAGACAGGAGGAGTAAGTTCTGGTGTTCTACTGCACAACAGTGGTGACTGGTTAATAACAATGTATATTTCAAAATAGCTAAAAGAGGATTTTAAATGTTCTCAGCATGGCTGGGCACGGTGGCTCAAGCTGGTAATCCTAGCACTTTGGGAGGCTGAGGCAGGCAGATCACACGAGGTCGGGAGTTCGAGACGAGCCTGACCAACATGCAGAAACCACGTGTCTACTAAAAATACAAAATTAACCGGGTGTGGTGGTGCACTCCTGTAGCCCCAGCTACTTGGGAGGCTGAGGCAGGAGAATCGCTTGAACCCGGGAAGCGGAGGTTGCAGTGAGCCGTGATCACGCCATTGCACTCCAGCCTGGGCCACAAGAACAAAACTCCGTCTCAAAATAAATAAAATTTTCTCAGCACAAAGAATATTTGAGGTGATGGATGTGCTAGTTACCCCGATTTGATCATTCTATAATATATACATGTACTGAAGCCTCATGACCCCGTAAATATATACAATTCTTATTTTTCAGTTAAAAATCAAAAAACAGTAGTGTGAATAATCAGAGAACATGCAAGGTTCTGTCCATGGTGCTGATCCCAAGATCCCTTAGGGAAAGGACTCACACACCAGACACAAATGAGAATGAAGAAAGGGAAAGTGGATTTCCCCGTCATTTGAACTGCATGGACTTCTCTCACCCAGCTTTCTTCCAGGAGGGCAACAAATGAATAAATCTATTTCCTTCACCTTGTTCTTTTGTCTCTGCCGCTGTGGCACTCTCTTGTTGCACAGCTTGTGAAATTCCTGCAAAAGAGGAGGGAGAAGAAGAAACACAAACATACTGTGTATATTATCCAAATCAGAGATGTTGGTCACCCCAGATAAACTTAGCCATGCCATATTTAATTTTCTGACCAGTTTAGAGGACAGAACCACTGGCTCAGCGCCAGGGCAGAGTGTGCCAGTAACATAAGTCCTGAATTCAAGATCAGACTATTCAAAATCAAAAGTATTTCTATACACTGGCAGTAAACAAAATAAAATGAACAACTTGGTCTGGCACAGTGGCTCATGCCTGTAATCCCAGCACTTTGGGAGGCTGAGGCGGGTGAATCATTTGAGGTCAGGGGTTTGAGACCAGCCTGGCCAACATGGTGAAACCCCATCTCTACTACACATTCAAAAAAAAATTAGCCAGGTGTGGTGGCATGTGCCTGTAAATCCCATCTACTGGAAGGCTGAGGCAGGAGAATTGCTTGAACCCAGGAGGCAGAGATTGCAATGAGCCGAGATCACGCCACTGCACTCCAGCCTGGGCAACAAGAGCGAAACTCTGTCAAACAAACAAACAAACAAACAAAAGAACTCCACTTATAATAGCATGAACAAAATATTTCAGAATAAATTTAACAAATGAAACGAGACTTGTATCCTGAAAGCCACAAACATAACAGAAAAAAATTAAGAAAACCCTAAATTAATGGAAAGACCACCCTGTGTTCATCGATTGAAGACTTAATGTTGTTACTGTATCATACACCCAACATTAATCTACATGACATAATGCAATCTTATCAAAATCCCAGCTACCTTTTTTGTTGGCAGAAATTGTCAAGCTGGTTGATACTAAAATTCACATGGAAATTCAAGAGACCCAGAATAGCCAATCTATCTTGAAGTCAAGTTGGAGAATCACACTTTGAGTTCAAAACTATAAAGCAACAGTAATTAAGTCAGTGTGGTTCAGGTATAAGGTCAGATATAGAGATCAACGGAATAGACTTGAAAGTTTAAAAGTAATCTCACACATCTCTGATTTTAGACAAGAATATAGACAATGAGAAAGAATAGTGTTTTCAATAAATATTGCTGGAGAACTGGTTATCTACACACAAAAGAATGAAGTTGAGCCCTCTACTTCATTTCATATACAAAATTAGCTCAAAATGTTTAAAGACCTAAATGTTTTTAAGAGCTGTAACTACAAAATCCTTAAGAGGAAATATTGGTGTAAACCTTCTGATTTTGACTTTCTGATTTTGGGTTAAGCCCAATTTTTTTTTTTTTTTTTTTTTTTTGAGATGGGGTGTTGCTCTGTCACTAGGCTGGAGTGCAATGGTGCGATCTCAGCTCACTGCAACCTCCGCCTCCAGGTTCAAGGGATTCCCCGGCCTCAGCCTCTCAAGTAGCTAGGACTACAGGCATGTGCCACCATGCCCAGCTAATTATTTTGTAGAGATGGGGTTTCACCATGTTGGCCAGGATGGTCTGGATATCCTGACCTCATGATCCACTGCTTTGGCCTCCCAAAGTGCTGGGATTACAGGCATGAGCCACCGTGCCCAGCCAGGTTAAGGAATTTTTTTAAAGATATAACACCAAAAGCACAATCAATCAAGGAAATAAATTTATCTTCATAAAATTAAAGCCTGCTATGCTTCAAAGGACATCAGGAGTGTGAAAAGATAATCCAGAGAACAGGGAAATATATATTTTAAATCATGTCTCCATATAATCTGGATAGAACCTTAGTAAAGTATTGCAAATCAACAATATAATAAAGTTAAAAATGGACCAAGGATTTGAATATACATTTCTCTGAAGACACAGAAGTGGCCAGTTAGCACATGAAAAGATTCTGAACATAATTAGGGAGATTCAAATCAAAACCACAGTGCATATTTCATACCTACTAGGATGGTTACAATAAAAAACAGGAGCAAATGTTACTGTAGCTTTCATTAAGGTGTTGGTGAGGATGCAAAACGGTGCAGTCACTTTAGAAAAACCGTTTGGCAGCTCCTCAAAAAGTTAAACACAGTTGCCATATGACCCACCAATTCCACTCCTAGGTATACGCCTCCCTGGATCGAAAACACGTCTACACAAACACACACGAGAATCCATAGCTGCATCATTCATAATGGCCAAAAAAAACAACCCAAATGTCCAGTCCATCATGTGATAAACGAACAAGAAGTGTTTTATATACATTTATATACGTAAATGGAATAGTTTTTTTAGTTTTTTATTTTTTTTTTTTTTTTTTGAGGCAGAGTCTCACCTTGTCGCCCAGGCTGGATTGGAGTGCAGTGGCATGATCTGGGTTCACTGCAAGCTCCGCGTCCCAGGTTCACGCCATTCTCCTGCCTCAGCCTCCCGGGTATCTTGGACCACAGGTGCCGCCACCTCGCCCGGCTAATTTTTTGTATTTTTATTAGGGACGGGGTTTCACCGTGTTAGCCAGGATGGTCTCGATCTCCTGATCTCGTGATCTGCCCGCCTCGGCCTCTCAAAGTGCTGGAATTACAGGCGTGAGCCACCGCGCCCGGCTGGAATACTGTTTAGCCATAAAAAGTTATGAAGTCCTGAAACAGGCTATGATATTGACAAATCTTTAAGATTATGTTAAATGAAGGAAGCCAGTTGCAAAATACAACAAAGCATCCGGTTTCATTTATATGGAAGGTCCAGAAAAGGCAAAAATCACAGACACCAAGTAGATGGCTGATTTCCAGGGCTTGGGTGTCGGGGGATGACGGCTAATAGGTATGTGGTTTTCTGGGGTGATGAAAATTTCCCGAAATTAGATAGCAGTGATCGTGGCACAACTTTGTTAATACATAAAACACTGAATTGTATTAGGATGAATTTTATGATATGTGAGTTTTCCCTCAACTTAAAAAAAGCAAGCAAAGTATATGAAGAGATTACAGACCGGTTCACTCAAACACAGATGCCAAATTCGAAGTGATTTACCAGCAAACTGTGTCCAGAAGTGTATCAAAAGGTAAGTAATGCTGCTTATGTCACATGTATTCCAGGAAATCAAGAATGATTTAACACTAGAAAGAAGTCTGTAAGTGTCATTCACTACAGTAACAGGTTCAGGGAAAGTAATTTTAAGATCATTCCAAATTATGCAAAAATAAAACAGGACAATTTTCTCCACCTTGTTCTTTTGTCTTTCCCGAAGGATGTTTTTTTGGGTGATAGAAAAGTCCTAAGACCGGACTGTGGTGATTGTTTCATGTTTACAAATTCTTGAACTGTATTCTTAAGATTTCATGATATGTAAACCGGCATCTAGTTATCTGGAAAGAAAAAAAAAAAGGTCGGGCGCGGTGGCTCACGCCTATAATCCCAGCACTTTGGGAGGCCAAGGTGGGTGGATCACGAGGTCAGGAGATCGAGACCATCCTAGCTAACACGGTGAACCCCCCCCCAACTAAAAATACAAAAAAATTTGTCAGGCGTGGTGGCAGGTGCCTGTGGTCCCAGCTGCTTGGGAGGCTGAGGCAGGAGAATGGCATGAACCCAGGAGGCGGAGCTTGCAGTGAGCTGAGATCGCGCCACTGCACTCCGACCTGGGTGACACAGGGAGACTCCGTCCAAAAAAAAAAGCTAAACAAAAAAAAAGCCACTAGGGGAGGAACACCTCTCCTTGTGGGGGTGGATTTCCATTAGGAGCTATGTTGTGAGCATCATAATACATTTGATCTATTAGACTAAATAGATTTGTCGTGTAATGTAAGAGATTAAAGAATCTGAAGTTATATAGAATTTATAAGATCTAGGCCAGGCGCAGTAGCTCAAACCTGTAATCTCAGCACTTTGGGAGGCCGAGGTGGGTGTATCACCTGAGGTCAGGAGTTCGAGACCAGCCTGGCCAACATGGCAAAACCCTGTCTACTAAAAATACAAATATTAGCTGGGCGTGGAGGCGGGTGCCTGTAATCCCAGCTACTCAGGAGGCTGAGACAGGAGAATTGCTTGAACCTGGGAGGCAGAGGTTGCAGCGAGCTGAGATCCTACCATTGCACTCCAGCCTGAGTGACAGAGTAAGACTCTGTGTGTGTGGGTGAGGGTGGGGGGGCAGAGAAGGAAAGAAATAGAAAAAGAAAAAAGATCTAACACAAAGATGACGTCTCAGTATGGAAAAAAAAAATCAGACTTTCTCTCGACTGATCTCCCTTGGGCAAATCTGTCTCTGGGTTTTGGAGTCGTGTACAATGCTGACTTCAGATGGATGTATCTTACTGTCTTCTCCAAAGTTTTGTGATAGATTTATGGAAATAAATTTCACAAACCATACAATTCATGTATTGAAAGTGCGCAATCATGATTGAGAATATTCAGATTATAACCATCCCTACAATTTTAGAACGTTTTAATCACCCTCAAAGAGAATCCCTGCCCTTAGTCCTCACCCTCTAGGTTTCCCCCATTCACCCCAGCCCTAGGCAACCACTAATCTACTTTTAGTATTTAAATGGATTTGCTGATTCTAGACATTTTATATGAATGGAATCATTCAATACGTATCCTTTTGTGATGGTTTCTTTCATTTAGCCTAGTGTCTTCAAGGTCCATCCATCTGTAGCATGTATTAGTATATATATTTTTTAAGACACAGTCTTGTTTTATCACCCAGGCTGGAGCACAGTGGCACAATCATGGCTCACTGCAGCCTCAAAAGCCCCCTGGACTCAAGCAATCCTCCTGCCTCAGACTCCCAAGTCGCTGGGACCACAGGTGCTCACTCCCACACCTGGCTGATTTCAATTTTTGTAGACATGGGGTCTTGCTACATTGCCCAGGTTGGTCTCAAACTCCTGGGTTCAAGGGATCTGCCTGCCTCAGCCTCCCAAAGTGCTGGGATCACAGATGTGAGCCACCTTGTCCAGTCACATCATTCCTTTTTATGCCAAGTAATATACTATTATATGCATATACCACATTTGATTCTATAGCTTGATAAACAGCTGCATTTATTAGGTTGCCTTAGTTTTAAGGGACATCTTTCTTTTTCCCTCCCAGATGGAGTTAACCTCTTGTTGCCCAGGCTGGAGTGCAGTGGTGCAATCTTGGCTCACCACAACCTCTACCTCTCCCGGGTTCAAGTGATTCTCCTGCCCCAACTTCCCAAGTAGCTGGAATTACAGGCATGTGCCACCACCTCTGGCTATTTTCTTTTCTTTTTGTATTTTTAGTAGAGATGGGGTTTCTCCATGTTGATCAGGCTGGTCTCGAACTCCCACCCTTCGGTGATCCACCCACCTCGGCCTCCCAAAGTGCTGGGATCACAGGCATGAGCCACCAAGCCCAGCCTTCGAGGGATATCTTTCCACACCCAGCCAATTAGTGATGACGAAAGTTTGTGACCCCCTATGACATAAGCTTCTTGAGGGTAGCGTGTCTATCTCTGATGGCCCTAGCCTTTGCACATAGGTAACACCTGGAGTCAGGTCTTTCCGGCACAAGCCGGCCTTGCCTCAATGTAACCATGTGAGATTTTAGCGTGCCACTGAGCTTCTGGGTCTCACCGGACAACTAACGACCGTCACTACCACATAGGATTGAGAAGCATGAGCTTCTCACACACTGGCACAGTGCATGATCCACAGGGTCTCGAGAAGTGGTAGTTCTTGTGTCCAGGAGGAGTTCAGAGGGATTTCTTAATGTGGCTGAAGGCAAGACCCCCGGCTTTTGTCAGGTTTGTTTCAGTCCCACTGTCAAGGTTAGTCTGTGTGTTTATTTTATGCTATCTCTAAGCCACGGTTCAGTAACTTATAAAACCCCTAAGATGCAGTGTTTTTTGTTTTGTTTTGTTTTGTTTTGTTTTTGAGATGGAGTTTCACTCTGGTTGCCCAGGCTGGAGTGCAATGGCACGATCTCGGCTCACTGCAACCTCCGCCTCCCGGGTTCAAGCGATTCTCCTGCCTCAGCCTCTCGAGTAGCTGGGATGACAAACATGCGCCACCATGCCGGCTAATTTTGTACTTTTTTTTTTTTTTTTTTTTTTTTAGTAGAGACGGGGTTTCTCTATGTTGGTCAGGCTGGTCTTGAACTCCCAACCTCGGGCGATCCACCTGCCTTGGCCTCCCAAAGTACTGGGATTACAGGCGTGAGCCACCGCACCCGGCCGTCTAAGACGCAGTTTTATCACATGAAGGATAACACGTCACACTCACCTTGTGAAGCCTGGATTGACATCAAACTGAGCAATGCCAAACCTTTGGGACTCAGAGCCTCTGACTCAGATGCCAGTTACTCAGATGTTAGCTTTGAATAGATCTTTCCCACCCACAGCCTGAGCAAAGCTCCATCCAAACGGAGGTTGGTTTCAATCCCTTCCAAACCAGATTAGGTTTCACAGTCAACAGTGGCTGCTGGGAGATGAGCAAGACGGTGGTGGTGCAGGTAGCAGTGAAGAATGTATGTTGTCTACACAAGCCTGCCTTTCTCCCTGTGTATTTTGCGTTCCCTGGTGTCATCTCATCTTAGTTTTTTGGTTTGTCTTTCCTGTCCCACAACGTGTGAATTTCATGAACACGTGTGCTTCAGCCAACGATGTATTGTAAATACACAGAGCGGTGGCTGGCACGTGGTCAGTGCTCAGATGTTTGGGGAATTGTATTGAATCTGGTTTCATGCTATCTGGTTCTTTCCACCAAAGCCCCCAAACTGGGTTATTGGGAGGAGCTTGTCATAGCAGGGTCATAAGGTTACCCAAACTGAAGATGATGGGAAGTCCTCAAGTTGTAAGAAAGCCTTAAGACCACAGAACTCTTTTTTTTTTTTCTGAGATAGAGTCTCGTTCTGTCACCCAGGCTGGAGTGCAGTGGTGCGATCTTGGCTCACCGCAACCTCTGCCTCCTGGGTTCAAGCGATTCTCCTGCCTCAGCCTCCTGAGTAGCTGGGATGACAGGTGCCCGCCACCACATCTGGCTAAATTTTTTGTATTTTTAGTAGAGACAGGGTTTCACCATGTTGGCCAGGCTGGTCTGGAACTCCTGACCTCAGGTGATCCACCCACCTTGGAGTGTTGGGATTACAGGCATGAGCCACCGAGCCTGGCCCCAGGTCACAGAACTCTTGAATTTGGAAAGAGGAAGACCAGAATTACCAAGTCCTCAGAACCCATCCGGTCAGCTAATGGCAGGGCAGTGAGACTAGAAAGGACACTGGACTACTGGAAGTCATGGTTCTAACCCCTAGAGACGCAAACTAGCTGCCATGTATCTTTAAGCACATCCTATTTCCCCCGACTCCACCCCACTCACCTGGCACTTCTTCCTTGCTTGGTCCTTGGCCAGTTGTTGTTGGTTCAAGATCTTCTGGTGAATGTCCTGCAAGTCAAAGAAAAAGGGAGATTGGCCTCAATGAAGTCACTGTAATTACCCAAGCCAAGGACAAGAATGTCCTGTGCCCGAATTATGGAGGGGAACCAAGCCAAACCTCAGGATCTCAGTTTATTCCATGATTGGCCTGTAACAGAGACCACGGAGTCAGACCTTCCTGTGCCAGCAGTGGCACACTTCAGTGTGCTGAAGTTTGTAAAGAATTCTCTGACCTCAGTTTTGCTGGATGGCCTTGGGTAAGTCACACAATGAGGTTAATCATAGTGATTGTTTCTTTTCAGTCCTCAAGACCTGTCTTTTTTTTTTTTTTTTTTTTTTTTTTGAGACGGAGTCTCGCTCTGTCGCCCAGGCTGGAGTGCTGTGGCCGGATCTCAGCTCACTGCAAGCTCCGCCTCCCGGGTTTTCGCCATTCTCCTACCTCAGCCTCCCGCGTAGCTGGGACCACAGGCGCCCGCCACCGTGCCCGGCTAGTTTTTTGTATTTTTTAGTAGAGACGGGGTTTCACCGTGTTAGCCAGGATGGTCTCGATCTCCTGACCTCGTGATCCGCCCGTCTCGGCCTCCCAAAGTGCTGGGATTACAGGCTTGAGCCACCGCGCCCAGCCTCAAGACCTGTCTTGAATGCCAGACCCAGTTTAGTCAATGACTCACTACGTGTCTACAAGTTACCCAAATACAGGTGGCCTTCAACATAGAAGATCCAACCTTGACTACCCACCCCCCCAATCTACTTTTCACAAAACATGTCTTCCATGGGGTGAAGTCATGGAACCCCATCCACTCAGTTTATCATGCCAGAAACTTGGGGGTCACCCAGGACACTGTATTCTCTCTCTGAATTTAGTTCTGAAAAACTGTCTTGTATACTTCAGAAGCATCTTCCATTTCTCCTTCTTTCTGTGCCATCACCCTATGCTAAGCCACCTTTATTTATCTCATGGACACTACAAAGATCTCAGACTCGTCTCCCTACGTCTGTCCACGACTCCCTCTGGGTCACAACACTTTGCAACAGTGCTGAAATAAAAGTTCGATTATTTCTACTACCACCCCTTTAAAACTATGTAATTGCTTCTACTTATTATTACAAACATTTTCAAGATGCCATGTTATCTGACTTCTAGTCCCTCTATCTTTATCTCCTGCTCATTCTCCGTGGCCCAGCCAAGCGCTCCGTTAAAGGCTTTGGAATGTTCCTACTTGATGCTCAGAATGTTTTTCTCTACCATGCTGAGACAACTTGGCCAACTCCTTTTCCTTTGTCTAAGCCTAAAGCTCACTTCTTCTAGGAAGTGACTCTAGACTTCCCTGTAATCTGGAATAGGAACTACAATTTTCTCTCTCTCCCTTTTAAGACAGAGTCTCACTCTGTCGCCCAGGCTGGAGTGCAATGGCACGATCTTGGCTTACTGCAACCTCTGCCTCCCAGGTTCAAGCGATTCTCCTGCCTCAGCCTGAGTAGCTGGGATTATAGGCGCCCACCAAGCCCAGCTAATTTTTTGTATTTTAAGTAGAGATGGGGTTTCCCCCATGTTCGCCCAGGCTAGTCTTGACCTCAAGATCCTGACCTTAAGTGATCCACCCACCTAGGCCTCCCAAAATGATGGGATTACAGGTATGAGCCACTGTGCCCGGCCGTAAGACATTTTTATATAACATCTTTTTTTTTTTTTTTAATATGGAGTCTCACTCTGTTGCCCAGGCTGGAGTGCAGTGGCTTGATCTTGACTCACTGCAATCTCTACCTCCCAGGTTCAAGCGATTCTCCTGCCTCAGCCTCCCAGGGAGCTGGGATTAGAGTGCGCCACCATGTCCAGCTAATTTTTGTATTTTTAGTAGAGACAGGGTTTCACCATGTTGGCCAGGCTGGTCTCAAACTCCTGACCTCAAATGATTCACCCACCTTGGCTTCCCAGAGTGCTGGGATTACAGGCGTGAGCCACCCCCACCTGGCCTATATCATCCGTTTTCTCTCTCTGCCTCACAGAAAGCTGCAGCTCTCTGGCACTTGACATATGAGAATTTAAACATATGCCATGGCAGATGAATGTTAACAGCAAATCTCATCTTTGTCACATATTAGCTCATGAAGTTGGTCAAGTTATGTAACTTGGAAGATCCTCTACTACAGCTTCAGCCATGGGGAACCCATTTCATTGGGTGGGGTTGACAGTCAGCTGGGGGGCATGACAGTTTCAGTGCAGTGCTGACTTGATAAACCCCAGCTCTCATTTAATTTTTATGCCCTCTTCCTGTGAATACCACCAACATGCCCTCCACACAGGGCCTCTTCCAAGTTCAGAAGACAGAGCTCTTGAAGTGCTTTACAGCAAACGCTGCTGAGCTGCATCAGGTGACTGATGTGCAGGCATGCCACCTGTGTGTGTGTGTATAAATATATATGTGTGTCTATATATATGTGCATATAAACGTGTATGTGTATAAACATGTGTGTATATAAATGTGTGTATATGTGTATGTGTATGTGTATGTATGTGTGTGTATGTATATATGTGTATAAATATATGTATATATAAATGTGTGTATATATGTGTGTAAATATACATGTGTGCATATAGATATGTGTATAAATATATGTGTATATATAAATATATGTATATATAAATATATGTGTGTATGTGTGTATATATGTGCGTATATATAAATATATGTATGTATATGTGTGTATATAAATATATGTGTGTATATGTGTATATGTGTGTATATATGCATATATAAATATATGTGTATATATATAAATATATGCATGTGTATATAATGTATGTGTATATAAATATATGTGCATATATATGTGTGCATATAAATATGTGTATAAATATATGTGTGTATATATAAATATGTGTATATATAGATATGTATATATGTGTATATATACATTTTTTGATACAGTCTCACTCCACTGCCCAGGCTGGAGTGCAGTCGCATGATCTCAGCTCACTGCAACCTCCGCCTCCTGGGTTCAAGCAATTCTCCTGCCTCAGCCTCCCAAGTAGCTGGGATGACAGGCATGTGCCACAACGCCCGGCTAATTTTTTTATTTTTAAGTAGAGACGGGGTTTTGCCATGTTGACCAGGCTGGTCTTGAACTCCTGACCTCAAGTGATCCTCCCACCTCAGCCTCTCAAAGTGCTGGGATTACAGCTGGGAGCCACCGCGTCCAGTCCACACCTGTATTTGTAGGGCCAATTCAGGGGCTCAGTCAAGGGATTTGTTTTCAGTCTACAGTGGAAGGGATTCTCCTGATAAAAAAGAACTACTATTTTCTAAATGACCTTTCTCCTAAATACCCTAAAATAACCACAGAATCTGACCTGAATTCTTGCTGCACTATGGACACCCACAGTCTAAGAAAGGCCAAGCTTTAGATCAGCACCTGGAACCTCAGTCCTTCATCTCATGGCCAAGTGTGAGACTCACACCGAACCACTATTAGCGTTCTCAACCAACGAGGTTCTTTAGCCACTTTCTAACTCATTGCATTATTGAACTTTTGCAATGGCACACACAGTATCACATTTCCTGTTCCAAGATGTGGGAACCAAGGGTCAGAACAGAAGGAGACGTTCCCAAAGTCTCACGACAGACCCGTGATAGTGCCCCTCAAGCTTAGCACTTACACCTCAAATCCTATTAACTTCAGTGGAAGTCCGTGTGAGTGGAGCCGTTGTCTACCCATTTCTCCCTCCTCCGTCACTTTACAGGCTAGAGACTGCACTAATTTCCAGCCAGTGACGATGACCAATGAGAGCCTTCTCACAGCTCAGACTCACACTGCAGAGGTGGACCCGGTTACTGAACAATGATCCTCCCCTGTTCCCGTGAGAACCTAATATCACCTTCCCTGCCCTGGACTTGCCCCAAGTCTCACTTACTTTTCATGTCATCCCTTGCTTTCTCTGAGAGGGTTGGCAGGTTCATACTTTCAAAGATGCTAATGGACGTAGCCCAGGCGAGCGACGCTCCGTAATACTCATGCAAGAGGAGTGCCAGGCATTCCACGTTGGCGTTCTCGATTTCGAACTGTGGAATAGAGCATGTGGTCGATTCTGAAGATTTCTTCTTTAGTAATTCCTTAAATGTCTGAAATTCTTCCTTGTCTAGCTCGTGGAGACACCATTGCAACCCGTAGCTGGAAAAGGTGAGCGATTTGTCTCCTTCCATCTTGAGACAAGGCTGAGAACTCACGTTTTGGGGGAAAAGTGGATTCTTTGGTAACATGGAGCAAGTAGGACCTGTGGAAAGAGTGACAAGATTCAAAAGAGGATCTTGTAGCAAATCCTAAAGTTGATACAACTAATGTCAATCACCTCACTAGATGAACAGCCTTCTCTCTCTCCAGTTCTTCATGGAGAAGCATTTGTTGCCACAATATCTGTTTATCCCGTTACTAGAACATCAGTGCTGGGATATTTTGTTTTCTGTACCCTTAGTTCCCAAACAGCATCTTAGAATAAAATTGGACATGCATGCCACAGATGCTCTTGGCTAGTATGTCGTACTCAGAAACACTGGCTGTGGCCGGGCGCAGTGGCTCATGCCTGAAATGCCAGCACTTTGGGAGGCCGAGGCAGGTGGATCGCTTGAGGTCAGGAGTTCGAGACCAGCCTGGCCAACATGGTGAAACTCCATCTCTATTAAAAATATATTTTAAAAAATTAGCCAGGAGTGGTGGCACATGCCTGTAACCCCAGCTACTCAGGAGGCTGAGGCAGGAGAATCGCTTGAATCTGGAAGGCGAAGGTTGCAGTCAGCCGAGACTGCGCCATGGCACTCCAGCCTGGACAAGATTGAAACTCCATCTCAAAAAACAAACAAAAAACCACTGGCAAATAGATTCCTACCAGTTACTAGTAGCCAGTTACAGGATTCTTCCATCAGCTGATTTCTGTTACACCTGTTAACATCGAGTTCCATAAACACAGTAAACAGTCTTGGTGTAAAAATAAACTGATAAATACTTGAAAGTCATATCTGATAAGGGATTTACATCTAGATAATATACATGCAGTAATAGGGAGACAAAGAATCCAATTTCATATGGGCAAAGGGTCTGAACATCCATTTCTCCAAAGAAGCTATGCAAATGGCTAACGCGCACATGGAAAGATTAACGTCGTAAGTCACCATCAGGACCAATTCTACCCCTATTTGCTAACTCATTTTACAGATGAGCATCCAGGACCTCTGCTATGAATTGCTTCTCCAAGTTGTCAAGAAGCCTGGTCTATGATGACATCAAAATGTAGCAGTTGTTATAAGACCCCACAAATAATTCCTAAATCTCTCAAATTTCTTTGTCATTATAAGAGCTCTATAAATTGTGACAACCAGTACTGGTTGGCCAGTTAGAGCAAATCTTGTTTGCCCCCACCATTACTTTGTGGTAGACAAGAAAGCAATAGAAGGAATACCACGTAATAAAACATTTTAAAGACTCACATAGACAGCAGCTTGTTATTTTCTGAGGGGCGGTATTGGTGTGAGGTCACCCTTGCTTGACATCTGTGCATTTATAGTTTTTGAGCTAGACTTGCAGATACGCAGTAAGGTCCTGTCAAGTCACCTCCCTGGACCTGGAACCATCCACCAAGGGAAAAAATCAGCCTGCAGGGGGGCAGGTTCTCTTAACACTGATTTTTTGCTCTGCTCACTTAGACAGGGCACCTGCTTTATACTCCCTCACCTGCAGGGACAAACTCGTCCCCGGTAGTTAGCCCCTGTCTTTCCTTCTGCCTACCGTTCTTTCCATGGGAAAGTTTTAAGATGGGCTTGCTGAGATTACTTCAATTAATTATGAGTCAGAAGATAAAATTATAACACACACAGAAGAAAATATTTAAAGGAGGGTAGAGATGGGAGACAAGAGCCTAGAGATGTCATGGGAGCTAAAATCTATTCAATGAGTTTTTTTTTTTCCCCCAGACTGAGTCTTGCTGTTGCCCAGGCAGGAGTACAGTGGTGCAGACAGAGCTCACTGCAGCCTTCAACTCCTGGGCTGAAGCAATCTTCCTGCCTCAGCCTTTCTAGTAGCTGGGACCACAGACTTGCTGTCAGTCCATTTTTTTTTTTTTTTTTTTTTTTTAAAGTAGAGACAACGTCTCACTATGTTGTCCAGACTGGTTTCAAACTCCTGGTTTCAAGCAATCCTCTTGCCCTGGCCTCCCAAAGTGTTGGGATTGCAGGCTTGAACTACTACACCCAAATTTGTATTTTTTATTTTTATTTTTATTTTTTTAGACGGGGTCTCGCTCTGTCACCAGGCTGGAGTGCACTTGTGCAATCTCGGCTCACTGCAACCTCTGCCTCCCAGGTTCAAGTGATTCTCCTGCCTCAGCCTCCTGAGTAGCTGGGATTACAGGTGTGCACCACCACAGCCAGCTAATTTGTGTTTTTAGTAGAGACAGGGTTTCACCATGTTGGCCAGGATGGTCTAGATCTCTTGACCTCGTGATCCACTAGCTTCCCAAAGTGCTAGGATTACAGGTGTGAGCCACCACACCCCACCAGGTTAGACTATTTCTAACCCTGTTCTGATTTAATAATTTAATTTGCTTTACAAGATGAGGCGATACCCGTGGGTACACATTTTCCCGAGGCGCAGGAAACAGGTTATCACAAATACCCTCTCTACGGGAAAGGCCTCTAAAAAGAGTACAGAGGTGACAGTCCCTGGACAACTGTCACTGAAAAGAGTGGAGAGGTGACATTCCCTGGACAACTCACTGAAAAGAGTGGAGAGGTGACAGTTCCTGGACAACTGTCACTGAAAAGACTGGAGGTGGCAGTCCCTGGATAACTGTCACTGAAATGAGTGGAGAAGTGACATTCCCTGGACAACTGTCATGGAAAAGAGTGGAGAGGTGGCAGTCCCTGTGCAGCTGTCATTGAAAAGAGTGGAGAGGTGGCAGCCCCTGGACAACTGTCATTGAAAAGAGTGGAGAGATGGCAGTCTCTGGAGAACTGTCATGGGTGGACCAACTTCCTGGAGAAGTGAATATGGCTTTTTCCTGCATTCTTTCTTTTTCTTTCTACCCCGGGGAGTGTTCTGCCACAACGGATTGCTAATAACATTGCAGCAAACAGCAGCTAAGGCAGGGAATTAGATCCACGTGTCATGGTACCAAGGCTGAGGGTTGCTTTCCTCATAGGTAACTCAACTCTAAGAGGCTGTCGACTCCTCCTGTAGTGATCCTCAGAGCAGAGCGACAGCTCCAAGTTCAAGTCCTTCTGCAACCTTCATCATACATCCGCATGGAAAGTACCTGAACATCTAAGGCTGGGCTCTCCTCTGGAAGCTGGAAATCAGAGTACCTGCCTCTTCAAGGATTGCTGTGGGGTTTCAGTGAAGCAACAAGTGAGGCAGAAGGGCTGGCACAGAACATGCATGGGAACCCTGACCACCACCTGCTCTAAAGCTACCTGACAGACCGAGATGTCCTGAGCAGAACAGTATGTTACAGCACACAAGCACTCAGGCTTAAGACGCTACTGCCGAGGAAGGCAGATCACCTGAGGTCAGGAATTCGAGACCAGCCTGGCTAACATGGTAAAACCCCATTTCTACTCAAAATACAAAAAATTAGCCAGGCATGGTGGCATGCACCTGTAACCCCAGCTACTCGGGAGACTAAGGCAGGAGAATCACTTGAACCCGGGAGGCAGAGGTTGCAGTGAGCCGAGATTGTGGCATTGCACTCCAGCTTAGGCAACAAGAGCGAAACTCTGTCCACCTCCCCCCGCCCCACCCCCCCAAAAAAAAGATTTAGTAGGATCTCAATTATGTGGATTCTAAACTAATCAAATTCATAGCAGCAGAGGGTAGAATGGTGGTTGCCAGAGACTGGGGGAAAAAATGGGGAAAAAGGAAATGTTGATGAAAAGATACAAACAAGTTTCAGTTAGATCAGAGAAATGAGTTTTAGGGATCCCCTGCACAGCATGGCAACTAGAGTTAATGATGATGTATTTAACCTGCCATGGAATTCAAGAAAAGATGTATTAATATACACTCCAAAATTGCTAAAAGATTTTAAACATCCTCACCACAAAAAGTAACTAAGGTGATGGACATGTTAGCTTTTTTTCTGCAGTATATACATATATCAGAACATCACATTGTTCCCCACAAATATATACAATTATTGTCAATTAAAAATAAAAGTGGATTTAGGATTGCTTCGATTTGTCAATCTGCAGGTGAGGCTAAAGTGTGTGTGTACATATATATATGCACACATATATGTTTTGAGATGAAGTCTCGCATTGTTTTCCGGGCTGGACTACAGTGGCACAATCTCAACTCACTGCAACCTCTGCCTCCTGGGTTGAAACAATTCTCCTGCCTCAGCCTCTCAAGTAGCTGGGATTACAGGCACCTGCCACCATGCCCAGCTAATTTTTTGTATTTCTAGTAGAGACGGGATTTCACTAGGTTGGCCAGGCTGGTCCCAAACTCCTGACTTTGTGACTTGCCCACCTCGGCTTCCCAAAGTGCTGGGATTACATGTATGAGCCACCACACCTGGCCTCATATATACTTTTAGAGACAGGGTCTCACTCTGTCCCCCAGGCTGGAGTGCAGTGACTATCATAGCTCGCCATAGCCTTGAACTCCTGGGCCCAAGTGATCTTCCTGCCTCAGACTCCCCAAGTAGCTGGGACAACAGGTGCATACCACCACACCTGGTTTCTTATATTTTTCTAATTTTAGAATGTCTGAAATTCAGGACTGAGATAAGATAAATCTAATCCAATCTTTGTAATTCCTACTTCATTTCATTAAAAGAGGCAAGGTTTTCATTAACCCACCTACCCTCCGGGAAAAGATGTTTTCTTTCTTTGTGTGTGTGTGCTACCGTGGTTGTTTTGACTATTTTGATTATAATAAAACTGTAGGAGTAGATAGTACTTCCTGCCCCCCTACCTCCAACATTCAGAGAATAAAACAATATAGCTTCAATGGATGTATAAATAGTATCACCAGAAACACTTTACAACTTAGGACTAGATATCCTTCAAATTAATTTTTTTTTTTTTTTTTTTTTTTGGAGATGGAGTGTCACTCTGTCACCCAGGCTGGAGTCCAGTGGTGCAGTCTCAGCTCACTGCAACTGCTGCCTTCTGGGCTCAGGTGATCCTGCTGCCCCAGCCTCCCAAGTAGCTGGAATTACAGGTGTCCACTACCATACCCAGCTAATTTTTTGGTATTTTAACCAAAATTTTTGGTGTTTTGGTATTTTTGATAGAGATAGACTTTTACCATCTTGGCTAGGCTGGTCTCGAACTCCTGTCCTGAAGTAATCTGCCCACCTTGGCCTCCCAGAGTGCTGGGATTACAGGCATGAGCCACCTTGCCCAGCTATCTTTTAAACTTTTACAGAACTCATACCAATTCTTCTCAAACTATTCTGAGAATTGAAGGGAAGGGAATTCTTCCTGATTCTATGAACCAAGCGCTGTCCTGATACCAAAACCAGACAAGGACACACACACAAAAACTACAGGCCAGTATCTCTCATGAACACAGATGCAAAAATCTTTGACAAAATTCTAGCTAACCAAATCTAAGAACACATCAAAAAGATCATTCCCCATGATCAAGTGGGATTCATCTCAGGGACTCAAGGATGGTTCATGAGCAGAATGAAGGACAAAAACCACACGATCATCAAGACATGCAGAGAAAGCATTTGATAAAATTCAATGTTTACAAGAAAAAAACATTTACAAGAAAAAAACCCCATCAAAAAGTGGGTGAAGGATATGAACAGACACTTCTCAAAAGACGACATTTATGCAGCCAACAGACATGTGAAAAAATGCTCATCATCACTGGCCATCAGAGAAATGCAAATCAAAACCACAATGAGATACCATCTCACACCAGTTAGAATGGTGATCATTTAAGAAGTCAGGAAACAACAGGTGCTGGAGAGGATGTGGAGAAATAGGAACACTTTTACACTGTTGGTGGGACTGTAAACTAGTTCAACCATTGTGGAAGACAGTGTGGTGATTCCTCAAGGATCTAGAACTAGAAATACCATTTGATCCAGCCATTGCATTACTGGGTATATATATACCTAAAGGATTATAAATCATGTTGCTGTAAAGACACATGCACACGTATGTTTATTGCAGCACTATTCACAATAGCAAAGACTTGGAACCAACCCAAATGTCCATCAATGATAGACTGCATTAAGAAAATGTGGCACATATACACCATGGAATACCATGCAGCCATAAAAAAGGATGAGTTTATGTCCTTTGTAGGGACATGGATGCAGCTGGAAACCATCATTCTCAGCAAACTATCGCAAGAACAGAAAACCAAACACTGCATATTCTCACTCATAGATGGGAATTGAACAATGAGAACACTTGAACACAGGAAGGGAAACATCACACATTGGGGCCTGTCGTGGGGTAGGGGAAGTGGGGAGTGATAGCATTAGGAAATACACCTAATGTAAATGACAAGTTAATGAGTGCAGCAAACCAACATGGCACATGTATACATGTGAAACAAACCTGCACGTTGCACACATGTATCCTAGAACTTAAAGTATACATAAAAAAGATGAACAAAGAAAAAAATTCAACATCCCTTTATGGTAAAACACAGAAGAAGCATAACTCAGAACAATAAAGGCCATATATGACAAACCCACAGCTAGCATTATACTGAGTGTGGAAAAGAAGAAAGCCTTTCCTCTAAGAACTGGCACACAGGGTGCCTACTTCTACCACTCCTATTTAACACAGTACTGGAAGTCCTAGCCAGAGCAATTAGGGAAGAAAAAGAAAGGGCATCAAAATTGGAGAAGAAGTCAAATTGTTCTTGTTTGCAGGCAACATAATCTTACATTTAAAAAAAGCCTACAGACTCCACCAAAAGACTGAGAACTGATAAATGAATTCAGTGAAGTTGCAGAATCAACATACAAAAAATGTTGATTTTTGGATAAATTTTTCAGTATGACGCAAGTTTTTGCATAATAAATGAACTCAGTGTGATGCAAAAATCAACATACAAAACAGTAGCCTCTCTACACACCAATAATGAACTAGCTGAAAAAGAAAGCATTGTCCTTTATAATAGCTGCAAAAAAGTACCTAGAAATACATTTAACTAAGGAGGTAAGAAATATCTACAGTAAAAACCACAGAATATCGAAAAAAAATTGAAGAGGGTACATAAAAATGGAGACATCTAATTCTCATGGATTAGAAGAATGTTGTTAAAATGACCATCCTACCCAAAGCAATCTACAGGTTCAATGCAATCCCTATCAAAACATCAATGACATTCTTCACAGAAATAGAAAAACAATCCTAAGATTTGTATAGAACCACAAAAGATCCCAAATAGCCCAATTTTGAGCAAAAAGAACAAAGTTGGAGGTATATTACCTGACTTCAAAATATACTACCACAAAGCTATAGTAACCAAAACAGCATGGCACTGTCATGAAAACAGATGTAGACCAATGGAATACAGAACTCAGAAATCCATGTATTTACAGCCAACTCATTTCTTTAATATATTGCTCAGGATTTGTTAGAATATTTTAATATTTAAATTTTTTAATATACTTTAAGTTCTAGGGTACATGTGCACAACATGCAGGTTTGTTACATATGTATACATGTGCCATGTTGGTTTGCTGCACCCATTAACTCACCATTTGCATTAGGTATTTCTCCTAATACTATCCCTCCCCCATCTCCCTACCCTACGACAGGCCCCAGTGTGTGATGTTCCCCGCCCTGTGTCCAAGTGTTCTCATTGTTCAATTCCCACCTGTGAGTGAGAACATGTGGTGTTTGGTTTTCTGTCCTTGCGATAGTTTGCTGAGAATGATGGTTTCCAGCTGCATCCATGTCCCTACAAAGGACGTGAACTTATCCAACTCATTTTCAAAGGCACCAAGATTAGGGAAAGCATGCTCTGTTCATTAAGTGGTACTGAGAAAACTGGATAACCATATGCAGAATGAAACTAGACCCCCGTCTCTCACCATATATAAAAATCAGCTCAAGATAAAGTACTGAAACACAAGACTTGAAACAATAAAACTAGCAGAAGAAAACACAGGGAAAGCTCTTCTGAATAATAGTCGAGGGGAATATTTTGTGGCTAAGACTTCAAAAGGACAGGCAACAAAAGCAAGAATAGACCAATGGGAATACATCCAACCAAAGAGCTTCTGTATAGCAAAGGAAATAGTCCAAGAGTAAAGAGACAACCTGGTTGGGCATGGTGGCTCACACCTGTAACCCCAGCACTTTGGGAGGCTGAGGCAGGTGGATCATGAGGTCAGGAGATCGAGACCATCCTGGCCAACATGGTGAAACCTCAACTCTACTAAAAATACAAAAATTAGCTGGGCGTGGTGGTGCATGCCTGAAATTCCAGCTACTGGGGAGGCTGAGGCAAGAGAATCGTTTGAACTAGGGAGTCAGAGGTTGTAGTGGGCTGAGACCACGTCACTGCACTACAGCCTGGGTGAGAGCAAGACTCTGCCCACCCCCCACCCCCCAAAAAAGGAAAAAACCTGCAGAATGGGAGAAAATATTTGCAAAATAATCATCTGGCAAGGGACTAATACCCAGAATATATGAGGAACTCAAACAACTGTATAGCAAAACTCCAAGTAATCCATTAAAAATGTGAGCCAAAACCTGAACAGACATCTCTCAAAAGACCAACAGATGAAAAAAAGATGCAGCATTGCTCATCATCACAACCTCACTGTGGTTTTGATTTGCATTTCCCTCTAGTTAGAATGACTTATCAAAAAAGACCAAAAATAAATGCTGGCAAAGATGCGGAGAAAGCAACTCCTCTCCACAGTTGGTGGAAATGTAAATTAGCACAGCCTTTGTGGAAAACAGTTGTCTCAAAAACCTGAAAATACATTAATACCATATGATCCAGTGATCCGATGATTTACCGGAAGTGTATCAAAAGCCCGTCTGCCCTCCCACGTTTACCACCCCACTATTCACAATAGCTAAGATACGGAATCTACCTGTCCATCAACAGACAAACGGAACAAGAGAACGCGGTACACGCACAAGGGAACACGATTCAGCCTTCAAAAAATCCTG
The DNA here is from genome assembly GCF_008728515.1 of Papio anubis. Taxonomy (NCBI): domain Eukaryota; kingdom Metazoa; phylum Chordata; class Mammalia; order Primates; family Cercopithecidae; genus Papio; species Papio anubis. The sequence goes on along the minus strand of NC_044995.1, from coordinate 10,669,877 downwards.
CCATTTGTGAAAATATGGATGAGTCTGTAGTTCATTATGTGAAGCAAAATAAATCAGGCACGGAAAATTAAATACTGCATATATTTTACTCATATGTGGGAGTTAAACTGAGCTAATGGGACCATGGAAGTAGGAGATATAATTGTGTGTATTAAGGCTGGGAAGGGGAGGAGCAGGGGAGGAGCAGGGGAGGAGCTGGGGAGAGGATGGCTCATGGGTGCTAAGATTACAGGTAGACGGGAGAAATGGGTGCAGGTGTTCTGCAGCACTGCAGGTGAATATGGTGAACCATAACTTATTGTCTATTCTCAAGAAGCTAGAAGGGAGGACCGAGTGTTCACAACACAAATGTTTGGGGTGATGAATATGCTAAGTCCCCTGATTTGATCATGACACACTGTATACAGGTATCAAAATATCACTCGTGGGCTAGGCGTGGTGGCTCATGTCTGTAATCCCAGTACTTTGGGAGACTGAGGCAGGTGGATCACCTGAAGTCGGGAGTTCGAGACCAGCCCGATCAACATGGAGAAACCCCCTCTCTACTAAAAATACAAAATTAGCCGAGCGTGGTGGCAGGCGCCTGTAGTCTCAGTTACTCTGGAGGCTGAGGCAGGAGAATCGCTTGAACCTGGGAGGCGGAGGTTGTGGTGAGCCGAGATTGCGCCACTGCACTCCAGCCCGGGAAACAAGAGTGAAAATCCATCTCAAAAAAAAAAAAAAAAAAAAAAATCCTCCCATAAATACATACAGCTATGTGTTAACTAAAATAAAGGAAAAACTGCAGCAAATATATATATTTTTGACCAAGATCGGGGTCAGCAAATCTCCCGAAAGGAGCCAGGCATCTTAGGATTTGGGGGCCATTTGCTCTCTGCCACCACTGCTTAGCTGCTCCTGTGGTATGAAAGTAGTTGCAGACAATGTCAACAAAGGAGAAAAGCTATGTTCCAATAAATCTTTATTTGCAAAGGACTGGATTTGACACACAAGCCCTACAGGGAAACCCGTAAGAATGTTAGCTGTCATTATCAAAAAGTCAA